>NW_026527411.1:0-48019 GCF_022682495.2 Desmodus rotundus | reverse complement strand
AGGGGCAGGAGGCGGGAGCGGGCGGCCGAGCGGGGTTCGCGTCGGGGCCGGGCCCTGGGCCTGTCGGGGAGGGGCCGCGAGTTCGAGGAGACTGCGGGCTCCCGGGTGGGTTGGACTGGGGAGGGCTGAGAGCTCGAGAAGGCGTGGTGGTAGGCCCGGGCTTGGGCGCGGGGTGGGGCCACAGCGCAGGGCGGGATGGGGTTTGGCCGTAAGGGTGGGTCAAGGCCAGCAAAGTAGCACTTGTTCGTTGCTGTCCCAGAAGGCTGGAAGCCGAGGACCCGAGAGCGGGCATGGCGACTTGGTCTCAGCCGGACTCCGGTATCCGGGACGGGGTGGGACCGGGCTTAGACCACAGGCCTCTGGCCTTAACTTGATCTTTAAGGGACCTTGTCTGGTTTCTCGAATTTAATTGGCTCTCGATAGTAATAAATTGCGTGAGAACGGGAGGGCAGTGTAAGCTGAAACTCTGGGTCACAATTGTGTTTACTCTAACCGAGTAAGCGTGTGTGTGTGTGTGTGTGTGTGTGTGTGTGTGTGTAGGTAGGTAGGTAGGTAGGTAGGTGTAGATCCCTATTACCCTTCAGGATGATTTGGTAGGTGGGTTGCAACAGTGAAGAGAGCTCTGTCTTGTTTTAACAGGTTAATTGAAACTCAAAAGTAGAGACCAGAAACTGAAAGGCAGATTTATTCTCTCCCCACTTGGCTATCTGGGTTGAGAACTTTGCCATATCCTTCTGTTTTAGCTCAGAAGGTCATGTGAATGAAAATAAAACCTGTCTATTCAAATGCTGGACCAAATAATGCTGGCTCAACTCCCCCTCCCATATTCCTCTTCGAATACCCCCTCTTGCCTTTTTTTTTTTTTTTTTAAACATGTGAGAATGATGGGAAAGGGAAATCAGATTGCAAAGCCGAGAAAACAAAAGGCATTATCCTTCTCTGTGAAGTGGTGGCCTGAACGGAATATGGCCTTTTACACTTTCATCCATTAATAACCTCTTCCTCCCCTATAGAACTTGTAGGTAATTTTCTCCTGGGAGACAGACACCCAACTTTCCTTTAAGATAGGAAATGGACTTCTCATGCTAAAAATAGAAGCTGGGTAGGGGGAGGGTTGGTAAATCCTACAACATGTAAAAATATTCTGGATGCCCAGGGCAGCGTCTGCTTGTCCCCAACAAGCTCCGTGTTAGGGGATTGCAAATGTAATCTACAGAAACAGATCCTTTGATCCTTCGTGAGCAATACTTCCTTTCATAGTTGTTTTGGCTATAAAAGGTTTTGCTTTTCAGGGAGTATAATAATTGACTTGTTTTTTCACTCTTGTAAAAGTGGCATTACAATGTATTTCCTACCTTCTGCCTTGATCATGGTGTGAAAATTCTGGAACCTTATCCTGTTGCTCTTGTGATTCTCATTTCAGGTTTCTCTGGAAACCCCCCTGGTAAGTGTGGAGGAGGCGGGACACTCTGACCCAAGACAAAAGGCCTGTACCTCCAGCCAAAGAAAATAAACCTTAGGAGAGAGAAGGAAAACAAAACAAAACAAAAACCCGTCAGCTGTTCCTGAGAACAGCCTGCAGTGGAATCTACAGAGAGGACGACTAATGTGAGTGAGGAAGTGACTGTGTGTGGACTGTGGAGAAAGTAAGTCACGTGGGCCCTGAGGGCCTGGACTGGGTTAGGAACCGTTGTACTTTCAGAGGTGAGGTGTCAAGAAGGGAAAAGTGAATGTGGTCTGGAGTGTGGCCTTGGCTCCACGGGGTGTGCGTTCCTCCGAGGCCGTCAGGGAGCTCGGCCCCCGTGTTCCGCCGGGGCGGGGTACAGGGTTTGGCACCGAGGGGGGTAACTTGCTGGCTGGAGCAGCAGAACAGTGGCCTTGATTTGTCTTTTGGAAGATTTAAAAACCAAAAAGCATAAACATTGTGGTTCTTCAGCAATGCTTTCTCTGAAGAAATACTTAACGGAAGGACTCCTCCAGTTCACCATTCTGCTGAGTTTGATTGGGGTGCGGGTGGACGTGGATACTTACCTGACCTCACAGCTCCCCCCGCTCCGGGAGATCATCCTGGGGCCCAGTTCCGCCTATACTCAGACCCAGTTCCACAACCTGAGGAACACCTTGGATGGCTATGGGATCCACCCCAAGAGCATAGACCTGGACAATTACTTCACCGCCCGGCGGCTCCTCAGTCAGGTGAGGGCCTTGGACAGGTTCCAGGTGCCAACCACTGAGGTGAACGCCTGGCTGGTCCACCGGGACCCGGAGGGGTCTGTCTCTGGCAGCCAGCCCAGCTCAGGCCTTGCCCTCGAGAGTTCCAGTGGCCTCCAAGATGTGACAGGTCCAGACAACGGGGTGCGAGAAAGCGAAACGGAGCAGGGCTTCAGTGAAGATTTGGAGGATTTGGGGGCTGTAGCCCCTCCAGTCAGTGGAGACTTAACCAAAGAGGTTAGTGGCCACATGGAGGGGTCGGGGGGAGGGGTCCGGTTGGGCATGCGGGTGAGCTGGTCTTGGAGAACTGTGGTGGTCACAGTAGTGACCCCTGTAAAGAACCAGAGAGGTTCTGGGGTTGGGGGGGGAGTGTCTCAGACATTGTTCTTGGGTAGAAATGGGCTGAATTGTCTGACTGGGATTGGGGGCTGGAAGCATTTCCTGTGCTGAACCATTGACCCACCTCTGAATGTACTGTCAGGGCAGTGGGAGGTTCTTAGAACATGCCAGTGTGTTTACTGCTTAGATTTCAACATGACTTCTGGGGGCCTGGGGCGGGGGAGGGAGTCATGTTGTGATGGGCTCTGGTGCGGTGTGTATCTGTTGCTAAGACACAAACACTTTGTGGACTCTTGCCTTCTGCCTCCCCCCACATCCAAACGCACGCATATCCCGAAGTTCTCCTTTGTGGTTAGTCTCGTTTTAAGGTCCTGATAAGTACTGTCCTGGGCCTGAGCCAAGGGGTAGATTTAGATAGTTATTCTGGGTCCAGTGAGGATCAAGGCTGCTCTTTGCTAAGGCCCGCTGCAGGGAGTGGAAGGTGAGGCCTGGGAGCTAGCAGAGGAACTGTTCTGCGGCCTGAGTCAGCTTGCTTTGAGCTGTCAGATCCGTCGCTCCTGACATGGGGCTGACACACTGTTCTGGGCCGAAAGTTGCCTGTAATGATATTAATGGCTACTGCTGCCCCTGCCCCTGCCCTACCAACGTGATGATAAGATGGCTTTGAACTCTTGTATTTGGTCCTGGATTGCCTCTCAGCCCCAAGGAGCTTTAAAGAATGCCCACTGCAGTCTCCCGGCCATTCGGGAAAGAGAAGATGGGGTTGCACTGGGTTGGGCTTCTCGTAACTGAGTCTTGAGGGTTGGGGGTGGGGAGAGGGGATGTAAAAAGGGTCCCAGATGTTGAACTTGCCTTTTTCTGCCCACCGGTCAGACCAGGTTTTGCCTTCATGTGTCTTGCATTCAGTTCTCTGAATGTTAGTGACTGTCAAAGCACTAACTTTGACAGTCACTAACTGGCTTCCTCTGGGCCAGAGGTCCTAAGCTGGGGGGATTCTGCTCCCCAGGGGACATGTGGCAATGTCTAGAGACAGTTTTGGTTGTTACAACTAGAGGAAGTGCTATTGGCATCTAGTGGGGAGAGGCCAGTGATGCTGCTAAACTTCCTAAAAAGCGCAAGACAGTCCCCAAATGTCGGTACTGCCAGGGCTCCGCTGCTCAGCTGGCTCACACTGATCTACTTTGAGAGAGACTAGAATGGTCTGAGCATGGAAGTGCGTCTTTCCTTAGATTCTTACAGTGCCGCTGGGAACTCGGAGCTCCCTTCTGCTTCCTCTGTCCTTTCCCTTCAGATGGACTCCAGTCTTGGCACAGTGGTCTGAAGAAGTAGGCCTCCCAGCCTCCTGTGTGCTCCTCCTGCTGCATTGTAGCTCCCCCGGGGGCAGGTGTAACTGGGCTTGCTCTTGGGAACCCAGAGCAAGGGTAGGGTAGCTCCATTCGTATTCCAGCTAGGAGCCCTCCTGGGATGACACGTTTGGGTTATAATGTGCATGGGGTGGGACTTTGACCCCGCTTTCCTCCATTTTTTGGCCTTCATGAACGTTACGTTTTCCCTGACACCAGGCTTTCCCTGCTCCCTTTGAGGGCTGGTGGAGGGTCAGCATTAGGGGCCCAGGCTGGGCATGGGGGAAGGGAGGACTCTTATGTGTCCAAAACATTTCCTCAGCAACTCATGGATAAAAATACCCAGGTCTAGAGCATGTGACAGGCGTCACTGGAGCTGGTATTTCCCTGGGTGGCAGCGCTCCCCTGCTGCCAGGCCTGTTCGATGGACAGCCATCGCCCAGGCCCTTGTCAAGGATAGGATTCCCCTCGAGGCTGGCACTCTGCCCAGAGCCAGGTGGCCCGTGCACAGCTCTTCCCAGGCAAGGAGTGGTCTGTGACCAGGGGGAATGGACTGACCCTGGCCTGACCTTAGGCCCTAGGGGAGCAGCAGTGAGGAGGGGAGTCAGAACTGTGATCTAATTTTTGTTAGGGGCTTCTTTCCTGCTCTTAGAGATGTGGGCCAGGGGTCAGGCAGTGATGCTGTAGAACAAAGCAAGGGTAAAGAGAGTGGGGGGTGTTTGTGGCCCGGTCCCTGGTGTTTCAGAACACCTGCCTACCTCAGAGCCGGCCTTCAGGCTCACATCTTCCTCCTCTTGTCTGGGGCTGGGCCCGGTCAGCACTGTGATACTGCTGCACGTGTGCCAGTGGCGTTTTCCGTTCCTCTGCTCTGGCCTGTTGCAGGGCGGCAAAGCCCCTGGCTGAGTGGGTCTAGGGGCACTGGGCTCCTGCCCAGCCTGGCGTTTGATCCTCGGGCTGGAGGACAACTGGCCACAGCCCTTGTGAGGAACGGGAAAAGAAACTCCTTCCACTTCTAGAACACAACTTAAATTCCCGCAGAAGCTTCAGGAGGAGTGTCTGCCCAGTCCTGAGTGGGCTGGGAAGCTGGATGCGACTGGAGGGAGAGTGGCACCCCTTCCCCCCAGGGCTCTCTCACTGCGCCACCCCCGCTGGCTGACTGGGCTGGGTGGGGCTGCCCGCCCCTGGGTGCGTCTCCTTGAGGAGACGGAGGCGGCTCAGAAATGGGCTGGTTCTTTGCGGCAGCTTCTCCAGCTGCCCTGGTGCAGAGATTGGCTACGGGCTGCAGCTAGGTAACAGGCGGTGGGAGGGGATTGGCTCTTTCCGCATCTCCAGCGGAGACTTGGGGGAGGAGATTGGCTCTCGTCGCATCCTAGGTAACGACAGTGGGAGGGGATTGGCTCTTTCCGCAGCCCAGCTGCTGACCTGGGGGAGGGGATTGGTTCTCTGCAGCCTCAGCAGTGACCTGCGGGGTGGGAGGGGGAGGGGATTGGCTCCTTGCTGCAGCCTAGGTAACAAGTTTGGGGGGCGTGGGGAGGGGGAGAGAGGGAGGAGTGGGAGGATAGGCCCAGGAGGGAGCTTGCTTTCCTCTGCAGCCTGAGCACGGAGCATGGGGTGGGAGTCCCATCTCACTGCAGCCTCTGCGGTGAGCTCAGGGTGGGGGCTGCCGGGTGCCTGAGTGGAACTGGGGTTGTGAGGTGGGAGGGGGCTACTCAAGGATGGAGGAAGAGGGCTGGGCTGGGCCGCCCAGGCAGCAGTACGGGCGGGGCACCTCCTCAGGCCCCTCGGAGCTAGCTCGGGGCCACCCTTCCAGCCTGGTGTGCTCCCTGCAAGCCAAGAGCTCCTTGCAGCCCCCTGTCCGGCTTCCCCGCACCGGCTGCCCCGGGGCTCATCTCGGAGACCATGACCCGCCTGGACCGCAGCTCTCACAGTGGTGGGGGCCCTGCCAAAGGGAGCAGGCCCCTTAACTCTTTGCTGGCTGGTCACCGGGTGGCCCAGCCCCCCTCTGCTCCTGGGTCCAGGGCTTCTGTTCAGGTTGGTGTATGTGGGGAGACCAAAGGGAGAGGTACACGTGGTGGGAGGTTCTCAGGATCAGGGAGGGTTATGGTAGGAAACGGGTACCTGGTCAGGGCTAGGGGAGGTGGGTCTCATCTAAGGATACTGCTTTCTGAAAAGTGCCGGCTTTTTAACCTCTGAATGGAAGGCAACAGTGTAGTGTTTCTTTAGCCACAGGGGGTAGCATGTGCAGAAAAGCGGGAATAGCTCTTATTTATTGGGGTTCTATGCTGGTGGCAATGGCGGTGGCAGTTGGTGCAGGAACTTTAAGAGCCACCAGGGTAGGGCAGAAGGGAGGCGTTTTGGTACCTGATGCAGCAGTTGTGGCCAAGTGGTGATGGGGGCTGTGCCCTTGAGTGGATTGACTGAGATGGGGAGTCAGTGAGCCCTGGGGTGTGGTAAGGGAGTGAGAGCTCTGGTGGAAGGGGGCACCGCAGAGCAGGCCTTGGCAGGGGTGGGGTGCCCAGTGAGAATCAGCTGACTGCTTGAAGCTCTCCTGGGATCAGCAGCTTGCTAGGATCAGCTGAGAGTGGGGGTTCTGGCAGGGATGGATCTTGAGGTGAGCCTGGGCTTTAAGAGTTGTGGGTGTTCAGCCTTACTCCTGCCTCAGCTGGGGATGGGGAATGACTTTAGCAAGGGCTGGAGACAGCCTGTCGTTGTCATTGGTTGCATCAGGTGGTTGCAAATGCAGGGATTTTCCTCTCTAGCCCACCCCACCCCTTTATGCAAATGAAATGGCACCACAGGCTGATGCAAGCCTGGCCACCACAAAGCAATTCTGCATGACAATTCGCCCTTGCTTGCTGTGGCCAGCTTCCTACAAACTGTGTTTTAAGGGATTCCCATTCCCCAAATGATTAATGTGTGAACTTGCCCTTTACTCCTTAGAGGAGGTGGCTCTGTCTTTTGACCAGGCTGTTTCTGGTTCAGATCCTAAGCCCGCAGACCTCCTGGGGTTTTTTTGGAAGCTGGTGTCTGGAAGTGGATAGATGAACCCTTGCTGGTACAGAGTGGCAGGCAGTAGAGTCTGGAAGGGAACAATGGGAGTGATGCTAGGAAGGACCTCTGAGGAGCAGGGAGGGAGGGAGGGGACGCTGGACCCGTGAGCTAAAGTCATGGTGATCTGTCTTTCAGGACATAGATCTGATTGACATCCTTTGGCGACAGGATATTGACCTGGGGGCTGGGCGTGAGGTTTTTGACTATAGTCATCGCCAGAAAGAGCAGGATGTGGATAAGGAACTGCAAGATGGAACGGAGCAGGAGGACACCTGGCCAGGCGAGGGCGCAGAAGTTCTGGCACGAAACCTGCTAGTGGATGGAGAAACTGGGGAGAGCTTCCCTGCCCAGGTACTCTCACCTGTGCTCAGTCCCAGAAACTTCTTAGAGAAGGCAGTTGTGTCCGTGGGAGGGACCTGGGTGTATATTTTGGGTTGGGATCTCCAGGTCAGTCACAGTGAGTGGACTGAGAAAGGACGAGTGGATAAGCAGAACAGAAGCAGAGGGGCCAGGCCTTGGTAACAGTCCAGAGGAGGCAAAGCACCTAGCAGATCCTACTATGTTAAGGTTCTTCTACGCTCCCTCTGTTCTCCCCTGGAGTTGGGGACTTAGGGTTAATCATTAGCCCGGGAGTGGAGGGAGAGTGTAGACCTGCAACTATGCAGGTCCTCCGTCAGCATCCCCTTGGGAAAGCTGAGGAAGAGGCTTCAAGCCTGCAGGCAGCCAAAGCCCAGATGAGTCAGACTTACAGTTGCTGTTGCCACAGGTGCCTGGTGGGGAGGACCAGACAGCCCTGTCCCTGGAAGAGTGCCTTAGGCTGCTGGAGGCCACCTGCCCCTTTGGGGAGAATGCTGAGGTGAGCAGGACTCCAGGAAGAGCCCCCAAGCCAGCAGGGCAGCCTGCACATGGTGTTCCTCCATGGGTGCCTGGGGGCCGACTCTTGGTGCTGGCCTCGTCCTGGCTGCTGGGGGTGAAATCAGAGGAAGGAAGGAACAGAACCTCAGGTGGCAGTTTTTGGGAGGAAAGCAGAAGGCTGGTCTTTCCTTCTTTCTCTGTTAAAGTGTCTGTGTTTTGCCCTAGTTTCCAGCAGACATTTCCAGCTTAACAGAAGCAGTGCCTAGTGAGAGTGAGCCCCCAGGTCTTCAAAACAACCTCTTGTCTCCTCTCCTGACGGGGACAGAGTCACCATTTGATTTGGAACAGCAGTGGCAAGACCTCATGTCCATCATGGAAATGCAGGTAGGACTATCAGAACAGGGCACAAACCTATTGGACTTTCCGTAGTGTCTTAGCACTCGGCTGCTTTCCCCCTGTGGGAAGAGAAAGCCTACCATTTCTATCTACTCCATAGGAAAGTGGGGACACTGAGAGGTAACTATGTCTAGGAGTCTCCCTGGGGCAGTAGGGGATAGTCAGGAGTGGGGTTTGGGTGAAAACCCCAGGGCTTGAGCCCTTTGGAGTGGGCCTGCCCCCGAGGCATGCCTTCTTTTCCTTCAAGCAGATAATCACTTGGCTGGGTGCTCCCAAGGGTCAGGTTGGATAAAGCTGGCGTCTGTGCAGTGCTTTACAGCCACGGTCATCTCACTTAGCCCTCGCAGTCATCTAGTCAGCCCTTTATCATCTTAAAGGTGCGGAAATGGAAGCTCAGAGAGGTTGAGAGAGACGCCCATGGTCATAGAGCAAGCCGGGTAGTGAAGTGTTCATACTCCAAGGCTTGGTCTTCTTTTTACTGTGCTGATTTTGCGGTGAAACCATAGTCATTGTTAGGTGTTTCCTTAAGTCTCCTTCCAAGATGAGGAAGAGCATGGCCAAATTTGAGCTGGTCAGTCCCTCACTGGGGTGGAGTATGCGGGGAGGAACCCCTCTGCCAGGCCTAGTGGATCAACCAGGACCAGGAGCTGATGCTGTGATCTTCATACCAATGCGATTATATCTGTGCTGGGTGCCTGGTAGTGTTAGCCCCCAGCCTCACCTGGGGAGGGAGTCTGCACTGAGTGAAAGGTGACACTCTTCTTCCCTCCAGGCCATGGAAGTGAACACATCAACCAGTGAGATCCTGTACAATGCCCCTCCTGGAGACCCACTGAGCACCAACTACAGCCTTGCCCCCAACACTCCCATCAATCAGAATGTCAGCCTGCATCAGGCGTCTCTGGGAGGCTGCAGCCAGGACTTCTCGATCTTCAGCCCCGAGGTGGAGAACCTGCCTGTGGCCAGCAGCTCCACTTTGCTCCCGCTGGTCCCCAGTAATTCCACCAGCCTCAACTCTACCTTTGGCTCTACCAACCTGGCGGGTCTCTTCTTTCCACCCCAGCTCAATGGCACAGCCAATGACACCGTAGGCCCCGACCTGCCTGACCCACTTGGGGGTCTGTTAGATGAAGCCATGCTGGATGAGATCAGCCTGATGGACCTGGCCATTGAGGAAGGCTTTAACTCTGTGCAGGCCTCTCAGCTTGAAGAGGAATTTGACTCTGACTCAGGCCTTTCCTTGGACTCCAGCCATAGCCCTTCCTCTCTGAGCAGCTCTGAAGGCAGTTCTTCTTCCTCCTCTTCCTCTTCCTCCTCCTCCTCTGCATCTTCCTCAGCTTCTTCCTCCTTTTCCGAGGAAGGTGCTGTTGGCTACAGCTCTGACTCTGAAACTCTGGATCTAGAAGAGGCGGAGGGCGCTGTGGGCTATCAGCCTGAGTATTCCAAGTTCTGCCGCATGAGCTTTCAGGATCCGTCTCAGCTCTCCTGCCTGCCCTACTTGGAGCATGTGGGCCACAACCACACGTACAACATGGCACCCAGTGCCCTCGACTCTGCTGACCTGCCACCACCTAGCACCCTCAAGAAGGGCAGCAAGGAGAAGCAGGCCGACTTCCTAGACAAGCAGATGAGCCGGGATGAGCATCGAGCCCGAGCCATGAAGATCCCCTTCACCAATGACAAGATCATCAACCTGCCTGTGGAGGAATTCAACGAGCTGCTGTCCAAATACCAGCTCAGCGAAGCCCAGCTGAGCCTCATCCGGGACATCCGGCGCCGGGGCAAGAACAAGATGGCAGCACAGAACTGCCGCAAGCGCAAGCTGGACACCATCCTGAACCTGGAGCGGGATGTGGAGGACCTGCAGCGTGATAAAGCCCGACTGCTACGGGAGAAGGTGGAGTTCCTCCGGTCCCTGCGGCAGATGAAGCAGAAGGTCCAGAGCCTGTACCAGGAGGTGTTTGGGCGGCTGCGAGATGAGAATGGGCGACCTTACTCACCCAGTCAGTATGCTCTCCAGTACGCCGGGGATGGCAGTGTCCTCCTCATTCCCCGTACCCTGGCTGACCAGCAGGCCCGGCGACAGGAGAGGAAGCCAAAGGACCGGAGAAAGTGAGCCTGGGGCGGAAGGGGGGGTTAACGCTCACCAAGATTGAAACTGGAGAAGGGCTGGGCCTGGGCCTGGACCTGGACCTGGACCTAGACCTACAGAAGGGGGACTTGAATGCCTTCTTATCCAATAGATCTCAGATGGGATGACTGTCGGTCAGTGGAAGAGGCGGGCGCAGGTGCTGTCTGGCTCGGCTTCCCCCACTGGGGAGAGTGGAAGTAGCCAGACTGTTTGGGTGGACAGGGTCCTCACTCATCCCCCTTTCATTTGAGGGAAGGGGCAGGGTGGTGATGGCATTGATGGAGGCTGACAAAGGGGAAGGAAGGGACTTGTGAAAGGAGATGAAAGTAGTAGAAAGTCTCATTCCAGGAAGAAAGGAAGGAAAGAAACCAAAAAAAATCGAAGCTTGAAGAAAAAAGTGCAGGTTAAGATTGAATCTGACCAGGATTCCAGGCGGCAGGATTTAGGTGGGACTACGTCATTGGTGTGAGTAAACCCCACTTTACCCCAGGGGCGGGGTGAAACAGACAGGGTGGGTTCTGGGAGGGGCTTTGTGAACTCTTTCTGTTCCCACACTTTGGCGTCCTTGAAGGGGAGGCTCTTTGATACCTCCTTGAATGTTTCAATGCCAGGGAGCCACTGGGACTGAATACTAGCTAGCTTGGAGGGTTAGGGTTAAAGGGTGGAGCAAACAGGAGAGGATCACAAGGCCCTATGTTGCAGGAGCCCCAACACCAAGCATGCCACTCACTGCCCTGCCACTTCATCTCCCTTGGTGCCCAGTCACCCCGAGCTGAGGCTCCCACAACTCCATCAGAACCTGCATGCAAATGCTGTTCTCTCCCTGGCCCCTCACCGGCTGCCCAGAGCTCTTCTGCAGCTGGGGTGCTGGCAGTGCCCCCAGTGATGGGCCTGCAGCCTCCTGGTGGCTGTTTTGAGGCAGGGGGATGATGTGGAGAAGCCAGGCAGTATTCAGCACAATACTGGGGAGTGACCCCCTCAGGCCTCCCACCAACTACTGGGCTTGTCACTGGAAAAGACAAACTACAAAACCCAGCAACAACAAACTAGTCCTCTTAGAGTTTCCTGCGCTTTTTTTTTTTTTTTTTAAGGGCTTGAGCCCTGTTTCACTTAATAGGGTCTAGAATGCTTGTGTTGAGTAAAAAGGAGATACCCCAATATTCAAAGCTGCTAAATGTTCTCTTTGCCATAAAGACTCTGTGTAACTGTGTGAACATTTGGGATTTTTCTCCGTCCCGAGGTCTCTGTCTGCTTTCTTTTTTGGGTGTCTTCCTAGGAGAATGAGAAGTGCATGTAATGGTGGTTGAGAGCACCTTCCCCCACCCCAGGCTCTTGGCTATAGGCAGCTTCTCAGCACCCCCAGCTCAGCAAGGGCTCCTGGAGGACTGCCTGGGGGAGGCAGAGAGGGAAGTGCCCAGGTGGCCATGTGGTTCCAGGACCAGTGTCTTTATTTTTTTTAAATGTTTGCTACTGCTGCCCCCCACCCGTTTGGAATAACACGAGTGCCGTGAGTGGGGGAAGTACTGATTCTCCCCATTTGGAGTGGGGTGGGCAACACATTAACAGCAGTAGGAGCCTGGGAAGTGCTTTTATAAATTATTTTCCTTGTAGATTTTATTTTTAATTTATCTGTGACCTGCCAGGGAGGGGAAAGGAGAGAGAGAAGAGGTTGTGAACACATGACAAAATAAAATAAAGTGGATGATTCATTCTCAAGTGCAGTTCTTCCCTATCTTGAACTTAAAACAGTGAATAGGCCTCACCAGGAGGACTGGCCATTGTGCGACTAAGACAGAGCTCACATGGGAAAGGGAGGTTGATGAGTAACTAAAACAAAAGTCTTAAGTACTGTATTAGTGAGCCTCCCAAGCAGGTGTTATGTACCTCTTCGTAGGCTTTGTCAGCTCTGTCCTCTCAGAGGAAGGATTCGTACTCCTTTTGGCCTTTCTCATAGGGTAGGATAGGTGGAGCTGCTGTCACCTGGCCCAACTCCGTCTTCCCTGTCCACCTGTAACAGACTGCATTATCTTGACCGTGCTGTTACTTCTCTGGTGGCCCCACCTGCCAAAGTGTTAAGAGCACTGGGATGTAGTTACACTGTCAACTGTTGATAGTGAAAACCTGAGAATCAACAGGACCAACACATGCCAGGTGCCTCTGTTGAACAGGAAGCTAGACTCCAGGTTTTGAGGCATCAGAAAACGCCAGCTGAGGTGACCGGAATCTGTCCTCCCTCCAAAACACCTGGCAGTACCAAGCCTTTGACATGCTGAATGTGGCAAGGTA
This sequence comes from Desmodus rotundus, assembly GCF_022682495.2. Classification (NCBI taxonomy): domain Eukaryota; kingdom Metazoa; phylum Chordata; class Mammalia; order Chiroptera; family Phyllostomidae; genus Desmodus; species Desmodus rotundus. The sequence continues at coordinate 35,407 of NW_026527411.1, read as the reverse complement.
CTGGGTAGTTTCCGGAACTGCCACATGCCCATCTTGAGGTAGGTAGCAAATGCCTGAGTAATGATGGCTCACTGGCAGTCCAAGATGCATGGACGAGGTTTACGACCAGCAGCTGTGATGTTGGGTTCCCCTGTACCATTGTGCACCCTGGCTTGGCCTCGGCCTTCAATGATGCTGCGAGTTTGTCCTAAGGAATGGAATAAAGTTCCGGGAATAACATTGATTTCTTAAATTTGTTTCAGTTTATAATGGCTTGCCCCTCATCTCTAGTTGGAAAAATGTGGTCATATAAGCAAACTCTTCCCTAATTAGGAATTAAGTAGTATTTGTCAGCCAGATAAAACTAAGACTCTTAAAAGGAAAAAAAATACTATAAAACTAAGTTAGAAAAACTAATTCATGCTGATAAAAAAATTCATATATATATAGAGGGACAGAGAGTAAACTGACAAAATTCAGAGTAATGTTTTTGTATCCCTTCTAGAACTATGTATGTACTTTGGTCTGTTAGGTATAGTATCAGGCTATAAATTTTAATCTTGTTTTGCAACTTTTTGAGAGATGTACAGTTGAGTCTAAGATCACACTGATGATTAGCTGGGGCTCTGAGCCAAGTTGGTCAGCACTGCTGTGGGGCTGACCTCTTTTGCTGCTGGCAGGTGGAGTGGGTATTCAGCTTCAAGGTTTTTTCTGGCAAGGAGATATGAGGACTCAAGTAAGGTCTGTGGAAGAACTGTTATACCTAAGACAGGAAGTGAGAAGAGATTATAGGGTTGGCAAGGAGATGAACAGGCTTCGATCCTTAACTAAGGACCAAACTTTACTGTGACCTGCTCGGGTGGGGGTAGAAGGTTTACTTTTGTCTTGACCTCAGCAGTCCTGGGCGTCATTCAAATCAATTTTCCATACATCTTAATTCATGCAAGAAGATGGAAAGAGACCCATTGTTTCAACATCTGCCCTGCACAGATCTCACCAATAGAGGGAGTGGGGGGAGTGCTATAGTGATCTAGAGCCAGTGTCTGCAAGACCTGGCCTCCATGGGTGACTCCCTGCCCTTACTATGGAAAGCTAAACAGAAACTAGTCGAACAGCTGGTGATCTGGCAGGTACTTTCCAAAGAACCTGTCGTCTTCAGGGTGCCCTAGTCCCCACTTTTACAACCCTAGGTTATATCAGGCCTTGCTGCTCTACAGGTTTCTTCTGCAAATATCTGGAAAAACAAGTGTCTTGCAGGCAAAACAACAGCCCCACCACCCTCCAGTCTCCTATACCACATCCAGTAGGCACTGACCTAGAACAACAGCTTAGAAGCTCAGACTGAGTAAGTAGTTTCAAGGCACATTCAACCAGAAGTTAAATTCCTTAACCTAATTTCCTTCATTAATGCTACCTATATACAAATACAGGTACCAGACTGGCGTCTCTCTGGAAGTCGTTTTCCCAGCCAAGTGTAGAAATTCTCTAGCAAAACCCATGTGCTTGATGATTCTAAGTGGTTAAGCCTTGTTTTCCTATCACGGATGCATCTAGGAAGTGAATAAGGACCCAAAACCCCCTGACTTGACATTTTGTCGGTATACCAAGAACAGTAACCTTCTCTCATCTCTTCTCACACAGAGGTCCATGATCCTCCTTGCCTCTAGTTCTGACTTCATTGTGGAACATGCAGGGACTCTGGGGAATACATGGGACCTTAACACCTGATTTGAGTTCTAGTCCTTGTTCTGTCCAGGGATTCTTTGAAAGTTCACATCTGCCTGAATTAGTTGAGAAACAGAATCTAGCACACAGGTTGTCTCCTGAGGAGAGTATGGGACCTTGTTAAAGAGGTGTGTTTTCAAAACCAGTTGGATAGAAACTCGTCTCCCTTTTTGAGTACACAAAAATACCAGTGACAGCCTTAAAGTTGGTTCTTTTCCCATCTAACTGCAGACTGGAAGAGACAGGTTGCATAGTATGTTACTTCATTCCAGAAGCTATTTCAACCAAGGAAACAAAACCTGTTCAGTTCACATGGGGAGACGTGGAAGAAGACCAGAGTTGGTGCTCTGCTCTGTCCCAGAGCCAGGTCCCAAAGCTGCCCAGCTTGACCCCAGGCTATGCGAACTGTAAACAGGGTGGGACTGGTCAAAGTCAACTAGGACCACGTAGGGTACAGAGTGGCTTTGGTACTGTCAACCACAGTGCAAACCAGGAAGGTCACACTGCAGACCCAGACCTGCTACAGAATATTCTAACACAAGCTATTTAAAATAAAGAAAAACTACAGAACTGAATTGTCAGCACATATTGTAACTTAATGTTTCAACTTTACCTTGAAGCTCTGCCACCTCAATGGCCTAAGGGGGAAAAAAGCCTTAGAAACAGGTTACAGTTGACCCTTGAACAATGTGTTTGAATCATACAGGTCCACATATGTGGATTTTTAAAAATAAATACTGTAATTGTATTCTTTTATGATTTTAAAAGTAACTTTTTTTTTTTTGCTTTAAGAATATAGTATGCAACACATAGTACATAAAAATACGTGTTAATTGACTGTTAAGTGTTATTGGTAAGGCTTCCGGTCAACAGTAGGCTACTGACCTACTGTTTTTCAGTAGCCAGGTTACATGTGGATTTCAACTGCGTGGGGGAGGGGTATCAGTGCCCCAACCCCTGTGTTGTTCAAGAGTCAACTAACTCCTACTTCACTTGCTTCCACAGAGCAGGGCCAACTATGCTTTGTGTCCCTGCAGATGGTTTCATTTCAGATTTCATTTGCTTTCAATATTTTGCAGGAAGCTCTCAAGGCCAAGGTCAATTACAAATCATTCACAAAAGAGATGAGCAACTTGGAACACACTGGTTAGGAAAGCAGTAACTTTTGGAGAAAACCTCAATGCTAGATGGTCAAACCAAGGGTGATGTACATACAGATCAGAGAATGATGGTTGTCTGGGGATCTTTTAAGCTCCTCTACCAAACTTCCTTATCCACACACCAGAATACCAGGACACCTTGGTGAAGCCAAAACTCCTTCCTTTACTAAGCTAAATGCTGGCCTGGTAGTGATACTAGTATTTCAAATTCTAGAGGAGGGAAAACACTGAGTGAGTCTGGACTTAATTCAGTCCTATGAGGTCTAAATTTTTAAATGAGAACATCCTCATAAAAAGATCCAACTTGAAGATCAAACTAATACTAATACCAATCAATCAGATAACCTGATCAAGTTAATTTGATCTCAAACAGAACCCAGCTCCACACATAATTCAGGATCTGGAGCCATCGAAGAAAACTTGCATTTCAGAGTTCCAGTTCCACCAAATTATTTTGCAAATGGGCTGCCAAAGCAAGCACACTACCAAATCATTTTGGAGTAGCAATTTCCTCTATCATTTTCCCTTTCTGTATAAGGGAAGTGATTACTTTATAACACAGACTATAAAAATGTGCTGAGCACACATGGCCAAACACCAAATGGCCATGGGTTAAAATCAAATTGAGCTGAGTGTGAATGAGTTCTGGCATATACGATTATATTTGAAAGTAAATACTTAAACACTCAACTATTAAAAATTAGTTGAAATTGGTAGTCAAAACTTTCAAATGACACTGAAAAGCAGAAATAATTTTTCCAGAGCACTCCTGTGGGCATTATATTGGTCATTTACTGTACTAACTTGAAACTCAACTGAAGACAGTGGAGGAGCACAGTGTGTTTTTCTTTGTTTTCTGACTGGCTCTGCCAGTGTAAGACACCACCAATAATGATGCTGCACCATATTAGTAAGCTCGCTCTTTTGTAATAGTAACTAAGGCCATAACCTATCTCCTCTTAAACTCCTGGGCAAGAGGTCTATGATGATGCAATTTCACTTGTCATCCAACAAACACATTTTACACTACCTAAAGAAATGCTCTCCGCATGCTTTATGAAAGGGACTTGAGATTTCTTATGCCTATGTGCATTTTTCATTTCTAACATTTCTGCACACATTTGTGGCTTTAATAATCACTTGAGAAAAATTTATTCTTAAACCTTGAATCAAGCCCTGACCAGGCAGGGTAGCTCAACTCGTTACAGCATTGTCCTGATACACCAAGGCTGCAGGTCTGGTTCCCAGCCAGGGCACACACAAGAATCAACCAATGAGTGCATGAAGGGGTGGTATGGCAAGTTGATCTCTCTCTCTCTCTCTCTCTCTCTCTCAAACCAATAAATTAAAAACAAAAACTTGAATCTAGAAATGTGAAAAATTGGCTTTTAAAGATAAAATTGTGAATATTTCTACTTCAATTTCCATTGTACATATTATCAATTTCAGTGTCTTTCCTGGAGAGAATGGTCTGGTCTTACAAGAGAGTTCAGGAATCCAGAAAAGACAATGAAATATGTTCCAAAGGTTAAGGCTATAGCTGAATAGCAGCACTTTCTGGACACATACCAAGGCTGAAGGCTAATTTCAGTGCATCTTATGATGCGGAAAAGAACTAGAGCACCAATGCCCACCTCACCCCGCTCTTTTATCTAGCTACTGACTGCTCGGCTGCTGCCAATTACAAGGACACACTCAGACCTCTGCACAGAAAAAGACTTCCAGCTCCATCGTTATTTCTGTCTCCCTAAACTCCTAGGAGGCTTTTGGAATAAAGTACCAACATATCAGTTTACTTAAATGCTTTGTACTAAAGAGTAGATCTGAATTGCTACACTGATTTGATCTCAGTGGAAATCCCACCTTCCATTTTTACAAATGACCAGAGTCCAGTCCCATTATAGGCAGAAAGCGACGTTAAGGAAATAGATGACATTTTAATTCAGTATCAAATCCAAGGCCAAATCCTGAAAATTCCGGGAAGCTGACTTTAGCTAAGGTCACACAAATCTATGAAATACATAAGCTAAGATCTAAACCTAACTCAAAACCCCATGTTTCCAAACACATAGTTTGGAAGTGCTATCAGATCACAGAATGGGAAACAAAAAACCTTTTGAGTAATGTGAAGACGGAATGATGTGGCAATATTTACAGTCTCTGCATCAATATAAATGCTCAATAAATATTTACTCGACGTGAGACCACTCAAAGATTCAGGCCCGGTGCCAGATTCTCAAGCCTCCAGTGTTTAAGAAATAAAACCATCCAAGTGTGGAAGTTGTTTCCAACAGTGAACCTGAAAGGCAATAAAAGGCAAGGAGGGTTTCTGGCAAGACTTCACACAAATCAAGGATTATAAATCTATATAGTTTTATTAAGACAAAAACTGACAGTGTGGTATGAAGTTTACATTTAAACAAAGTTTTCACAGAAACCTAACACATGCCTAAAAATTTTACAGTGAAGTTCTAGATGCAGGTCTGGATGATGTCAAGAATTGATGGATCTCATGAGCCAAGACAGCATTTTGGGTATTAGTTAAGTCTTAGGATGAAAAAAGGTTTTTTTGTGTGTGTGTTTTTAAAGTGAACCACTGCCCCAGTATGAAAGCTTAATCTTCTCCTGAGACCAGGGCTGTTGAAATAATCCAACTCTTGAAGTGATTCAGTGAACTTGTGCTGTCAGTGACTAAACCCTGCCATCAATGGCTTCAGAGTCCAAAGTTCGAAAAACAGAGAGGCTCCGAGAGTTTTCTACCCTAAGAGCATGGGCCCTTCTCTTAATGCTCACGCCTCCTATGTCACCCTCTTCCCCTCCCCAAATACCTCAGCCAGTAACTTGGATGGACAAGCTATTATTTATAGCATCATAATTGGAAAAGAAAGGGTCTTCTTGTCAATTTCAAGAATTAGCACCTCTAAGACAGAATGATCTGCCTATGTATATGCTCCAATAAAAGACGTTCCCTTCTCAACCAGTTTCCATCCCTAAAATGGCAGCTTTGGTAACATCAACTGGCTTAGTCCTTTGTTGGGAAGAGCATTAAGTTCAGGCAGGGAACACCTTGGCTTGTAAGTTTCAGGCATTCACAGCTTTTAAACAGTCTCTTACAGTCCTCAATTAGATTGGCAATGACATTTTTTGAAAAGATAAAATATTCTGGACACAGAACCAAATCATTGTTCTATTCATTGTTTCACCATTTCCCCAACATGGCCCCAAATTTTAACAAAAACAATCCTACCCATCTCCCTTCCTTCCCACCCCTCCCTCCCACCCCCAAATAATACACCAGTAATAGTCAAAAACTACACACATGCTACGCTGTAAAAATGTAGTTAACACTATTGGGAAGAAGGCTGTGGGTTGCGGAGATGCTCTTTGAAGATCTACAGTATCTTTCTGCTCTCCCACACACCCATTCTGCAAGTTTTGTCCTTCATAGAAGGCCCTTTGCTTTTCTCGGCACAGTGCAGAATTGGGTTGCCTTGAAACACTTATCCTCCTTCCCTTCCACTCGGATGGGTGTGCAAACTATACAGCATGGAACGGCTTTAAAGCACTTGGGCTGCTGTAGGGCACAGAAACTATACTGGCTCTTCAAAGGACATCTTCTCAAGCCACCTCTATGGTGTCAAGACAAGTAGAACTCCTTCCCCTCCCCACTTGAACCCACAGTCAGATGTGACAGGGGCTGATACTCAGGAGAGTTAATTCTTGTCATCTTTTTTGTCATCATCCTCCGAGGGGTAGGAATGCCACGTCAGCCTTTCCTCATAGAATGATATGACAACCTGGGGGCACTTGACATTGGCTTCCTTGGCTGGGACCAGGTCAGCCTCATCAGAGTTTTTCCTGCAGAACAAAGCACAGAGAGACTTTGAGACCAGGTGCTACTGGTCTCCCAACTTGGATCATCCAAGAGATAGAGCTTTAAAAATATTAATTCCAGAAGCATAAGCTAAGGAAGGGTATTAACATGGCCCAAGCAGCATTTACTGTCAGCTTTTAGTTAAGTGACATCCTTGTAGATCTCCTGTTAAAATCCCCCTCTGGGTTATCTTTGTCAAAAGGTAGGTTATCTAACGCTACCGCTATCACAGAGTTTTTACCAACTCTGGGAAAGGCAAAAAAAGAAAGAAAGAAAAAAAGACTCTTGTATTCTGAGGGAAGGAGAGAGACTACCACACTCTTTCAAAAGCCAAATGCCAGGGGCTAAGAGCCTGTGGAGAGATCTTGGCTTTGTAATAGCTTTTCCTACCACGTTGGGTATGTTGGATAACACCGAATACCGATATGACACTGGCCAGAGCCAGTGCAGGTGGACACTTTCTTGCTGACTCATAATCACACTATTTAACATTACCAAATGCCATGCTCACAAAGATATGCCACAACGCCCAGGTGCTTTGAAATGGTTCTTCAACATGGTTGGCAGAAAATGAACTATTATTCAATTCTCTATACTCTTCTAAATTGTAAAATGTTCTCGAAATTTGAAAATCACATCCATATTACAAGGGACAAAGGACTAAGCTCCATCTCCAGGTCCCTGGGAATGTCCCAGGTAGAAGCAGTAGTATAGGGCAGGCAGCAGATATATGATAGGGTCTCTGACAAGGCATCCCTCAAAGGTTCCAGAAAACCCGCAACAGGAAAACCAAAGCTGCACAGCTGCATAAAACCAAAGAGTGAGCTGCTACGGTGTATTTCTGGACAACCGACTCAAGAGAATGGAAGGGAAAGGAGTATAACAATATGGGAACCTGAAGCAGGCTGCCCCTTGTTGACAATGACACACTCAGAAGTTAAGTTCAGTCATTTTACTGAATAGGAATATTTGCTATTTTTGGAAATGGACAAGTATCTCTACTCCCCAGGGAAATAACTTCAAAAGGAACTTGGTTTTATAATCAACAACAATCTTAATCTGTACAGTTATATTCAGCTATAATCCTTACATATAGCAGTATGTCAACCAAAAAGGTATAATCTTAAGCAATACAGAGATACTACTATAACTTAAACTGGTCAAATGCAGACAGAGAAAGTATATTCTAGTTGGACCACACAACTCTTGGAATCAATTCTTTCCCCTCCAACGCAGCACCTTAAAACAAAACCTCTTCTTCTATAAGGCAGCAACAAATCAGCTAAAAGGCCAGATGCAGTAAACATCTAGGGAATGCATAGGAAGAAGAGAGAGGTTTAGCTTGTGGTGACACAGGCTTTCTGTGGTGTTTAAGTTAGGCTCCCCGTGGCCACCTTCCAAAAAAAAGAGGAACTAGTACAGACATGAATTTCAGAGAAGGTTCTAGACTCACAAAAAGACAGAGTACCTACAACGCTGCCTTCATACGCAAAGGCTTAGAACTATTTGCTCCTAATTTATATTTTAACAACAATGACTGAGATCCACTTGAGGAGGAAAAAGTACACGAATTTTCAATAAGCAAAAAAAGCCTTCCTTTTGGACAGAGTAGGGAGATTATATAAAGTTTTGGCTTAATTACAGTTCTTAAGATTCTCAAGACAACTGTTTCCATTAAGCTGTTTCATGGAGTATTACTATCAGGTGTCTGTACTTAAGGGAGAAAAAAGAAGGCTTGCTCTATGCTCAGTATATAGGAAAGAGGTCTTGCTGCCCTCTGCTGGCTGATCCTGGAATTGTTGAATCTGCACAAATTATAAAGAATCTAACGATTAAAGAACAAAGCAAGAGCTACAGAAATTCTTTCCTAACCCAGAGAAGCTAACAGAATTTCTGAGCCTGGGGCCAGCCCAATCTTTATTAAGGAGGTGGTAGAAGGGGAGGGTAGTTCAATCACATTTCACATTTTTTCCTTTCACTTAGAAAAGTGAAATATGATTCCTCCCCATACCCTCTCCATTCTGGATTTTCGCCCACCTCCTAAAAAAATGGCCAAAGATCTGAAAATCCTAAGGGCCCCTACCTGTAAGTCATGAGTCCAGGTTGGCAGTCAGGCCGAGGGTCACTATCGAAGGACTATGCCATCTTAAAGATTTCACACTTGGGTGACTGGAATTTCGAAGGTCCAGCTCTTTTCTCTGGCATGGAACAAACGGGAGAAGAAAACAACAACCACACACAGCCACTGGCAGACTCACCATTTCATCAGGAACATGAGCTCTCCACTAGAGTCCGTAGCTCCAATAATCCTCTCCGGCTCCAAACCCCGGGCAAAGCCCCGTGGCTTTTCTGACTGCAAAAACCAGAGGGATTGAACAAATTTAACGATGTGGGACTGCTATGCAGATTGAAATTACTCCTGTTTCTCTGGTCCATGCATTCAAACTCTTTTTGCCAGTATCTCATCAATACCATGGTCACAGGCCTTTTAGAATCGTTGAACGATTATCCCATCAAGGTCTGAAGTGCTTGAGGTGTCCCCACATGTAAAAAGGGAAACCTCAGGCAAACTAAATGTTCCCAAATATTTCTTCACCCTCAAAAGACAACTTACTTTGGGCAATGGGACAACTGTAATAGCATAATCAATAAATATATTTAAAAATTTTTTAAAAAAAGACAACTTACTTTAAGGTACTGGGAATGAATTAAAATGGCTACTTCAAACCTGTAATGACTGAAACATCAAAAACAATCTACTAACAGAAATGAATTGTTCTTGAAACTTCAGACAAAATAAACGTAGATTACATGGCCTTTTGAGAATACTGAGCCCCCAAATCCTTTGTAAATATTAGCCTAAGATTCCAGAAGGACTGAGAGATGATTGCTGATATTTAAAAAGTGGTAGAGCCCGGACTGGTGTGGCTCAGTGGCGTCATACCACCTTTTGATTTGCGTCAGCCCACAAATCAAAAGGTCACCAGCTGATTCCCAGTCAGGGCACATGCCCTGGGTTTCAGGCCAGGTCCCTAGTTGGGGGCACAACTGATCGATGTTTCCCTCTCTTTCTCCCTCTCTTCTCTCTCTAAAAACAAATTTAAAAAACCTACAATCTGTTTTTCTTTTAAAGCAGTAGAACAAAAGTGCTAAAATTATCTGCCTTCAGCCTCTTTGACAGCAGTAAAAATTCTGGCTAGTAACAATTCTTCCTCCCACCCTTACCTCTTCTTTCTTCTTCTTTGGTTTGCTCTCCTCTCCTTTATCTTCAGAATCAGAGTCGGCTTTGCGTTTGCCTCCTTCTGATTTATCTGTCTCATGTGCTGTTTTCTGTGACTGGAGAAACTCAGCAATGAGGTCGGGGCAATCCAGGTTCTCTTCTGGCTCCCACGTATTGTCCTCACTGAAATGAGAGGGCACAGTGAGTCACTTTCCACTCAAAGTTAGCATACTCATACAAAGGAGATGCACAAAAGGACAAAAGCTGGTGTCCTTGGAAAAGAGAAGCTGACAATGAATGACTAGGCTTTGCCCAAGACCAAACACTGGGCAAAGTTCAAACCTCTTGGTGGGATGGGGGAGCTTTTCAATACAAATTTAAAGTCTAAAAAGTTGCCTCTTTCAAAGGAAAATTACTTTCTCTTTGCAAATTTGGATCAGTCTAAAGTCACATGCAAAACTGCTTCTCCGAAATCACTGTCCTGTATTACAACACTTTGTACATATAGATCATTTTCAGTTAGACGATAAGCCATGAAGGCCAGGCCTGAATCACACTGTAGCCACTGGAGCACCCTAGGCCTGACACATTACTAGATTCCTAAGAAACAGCTGGTGACTAAATGAATGGATTTCCCCAGGTCAGTGAACTTACTCTGAGAACCCCTTCCACTTGAGGAGGTACTCCACTTTGCCCTTTACCACTCGACGGTCGAGAACTTTTTCCACCACATATTCCTCTTCCTCCTCTTCTAGCACCTCCTCCACTTTCTTCTTGTTTTGTTTTTTCCCCATAGTGCCCGCCAGCTTTCTAGTATAAAGGGTGACGCTGCTAAAATATAAAATAAATAAAAATAAAAAGGGCATAAAAATAAGGGCATACTCTTGTTGGTTAGGTGAATATATGGATGGTAAGAAAAGTAGGGACATCACAGATGACTCTAATACTGTGCATTGTTTGTTTAAATGCTATGCCTATCCATCTTCAATACACACAGAAATTCTCTGATATACTCACTTAGAAAGCCAGTTCATAAAACAGCCCTAACTAATCTCACAGCAAAACTTCTTTATTCTTGCATAGCCACTTAAAACTTTTACATGTATTCTAAGTTAAAAAGCTGCCAATAGCCCTTTTACTCTAAAGCACGATATCTAAAATATTATGTTGGATTGAAAGAAAATCCTCCTAAAAATAATGTACCATATTTTTTGGACCATAAGATACACCTAGGTTGTAGAGAAGGAAAATAGGAAAAAAAAATTCTGAAGCAAAATATGTGATAAAATATTTAATAACCTAAATAACATAATATTTCACCGATATAAATGTAAGCTACATTCAGACTATAAGCAGCACCCCCATTTTCCTCCCAAATTTGGGGAGGAAGTGTCTTATAGTCCAAAAAATACGGTATATATTTCAAATACACACACACACACACACATTTAAAAACCTGCTGATCCATACTTCCTCCTATTCTGTTTTCCATTTCATTACAGTACCAGACTTGACTTTTTACTGTGGGAAGTACCGTGTTCTATTTATTGAACATCTAGTTTAATTTTCTCTTGGAATGCCTATAACCCATTCTTCCATAATGTTAAAAGATATTCTCCTTTAGAAAATAATTTTTTAAATTTACTGACTTAGAATTAGGTGCCCTGGCTGGTGTGGCTCAGTGGATTTAGTGCTGGCCTGAAAACCAAGGGGTTGTCGATTTGATCCCCAATGGGGATATATGCCTGGGTTGCAGGCCAGGTGTGTGTGGGGGCGGGGGAGGTGTGCACGACAGGCAACCACACATTTATGTTTCTCTCCCTCCTTTCCCCTCTCTAAAAACAAGTAGAGAGGAATTGGGGGTCTGGAGGGAGAAAAAAAACAATGACTCATTCCACTTATTTATGTATTCACTGCTTGATTCTTCTATGTGACCTGATTGGGGATCAAACCCACAACCTTCGCAAATGGGACAACCCACTAAACCACCAAGCTACCTGGCCAGGGCAAAACCCTCTTCTTTTGAGTCCCCTTAAGGTTCTTTATGCAGTCTTTTCTGAATGCCACCATTAATTTACAATTCACCAAGGTTCTTGTTAACATACAACTCTGACTGCTGGTAGGCTTAATGCCTTATGTTTACCAATTTGTGTCAGTAGGTGGCACCATAAGATACCAACACAACTGAAGTTATCTACAAAATTGGCCAAAATGTACAAATTGATAATCAGTTGCCCAGAATGTGACAGAAAGTATTAAGAGGATGGCAGATGATCCAAACAAGAAAGGAGTTACTACCATGTCTGAATTTAGGTCAAAGCCAATTAATGGGGTCAGACTCATAGATGGAGAGTGGGACGACAGCAGTGAGGGGGTGGGGAAGTTAGTGGGTAGAGGGGTTGAGGAAAAAGGACTCATGGACATGGACAACAGTGGTGATTGCTGGGGCAGGGAGGGTGTATAAGGGAACTAAAAGGTAACAAAAAATATACAATAAAATTTTTTTTTAAAAGACTGCCAATTTGGGATTAAAGTGATTGTTCTCGCATCCTTGCGAAAAGGAGTCTAACTTAGTAGAAACTCTTCAAAATACTTTAAACTGGACTGTATAGATAGAATGTATTTTAGAAATAGTCTACCTATAGACTATATGAATATAGCAAAAAATGAAATGTAACAAACTTCACAAAAGTCAGGACTGTCACTATGAATCAGTTATAGTATTACAGACGCTTAGGCTTACACTCAGCTATATCTCCATGTCTGCAAAAAGGAGAAATGCCGACTTAATGAAAGAACAAACATGTTTGGCTATTAGAAAATTCTAGACATTGCTGGATACTAGAGATTCAGTAGAGTAAGAAATGGTCCCTGCTTTCCTGGAGTTTAATGTCTGTTTAGAAAAAATGCAGACATTTCTCCCACTAAACTACTCTGCAGAGTGACAAAACAATGTTCTGAGATGCTTTTAACGTGGCCTACGGCAATACCCAAGCTACCCCCACCCCTCCAGAACACAAATCAATGAGTATCTTTTCAACACTCTTCCTCTCCATTTGCATACTGAAGACATTCCTGCCCCTCCCCAAATCCTCTACCTTCTAGAGAAAGTGCCAGGAGTCTTCCTTTCCTTCAGTTCCTGAACAGACTAAGCACTAGATCGAATGCAATCTCTGACTAACTTCATCATGCCTCTGATTCAGAGGCTGTGCTTCCAAAGGGAGATGCTTTCAGGTTTCCAAATTCTGATCGCCGTATGATGTGTTATTTTATGAGTAAAGAAAAATCTCACTTTCCTGCAGTAGTGTATTTCCCCCAAGGACAAGTGCTATTATTCCTTGGTTGCTTCTTTTCCCTGGGGGTTGAAGGGGTGGCAAGATTCATGGTCAGGCTTTGGTTTAAAAAAATGCAGAAAAAAATAAACTGTCGATCATTTTTAGATAACAAAGGGCTATACAACCTCCTACATTAATTTGTACTTAAAAATTGTAAGACATTCCCCTTCTCAATAGACGGAAGGAAAACAATGGGTTACAGATGATCCAAAAATAGTAACTGTCCCCTAATAACCCTTATTATGGCTTCAAAATTCAGAGCTATTTAAGGCTTAGTGTTATCTACACTGATAGCTTTAATTGTCTTACAAAAAGAAACAGCACTTCATTTATATGGTAAAGGAAGGAAACTAGATTTCGGGTGCGGAGCACACAATACAGTATAGAGATGTGGATTTACAATCTTGCACACCTAAAATTTATGTAATGTTATTAACCAATGTTACCCCAATACACTTAATTTAAAAAATAATAAGATCTATCCCGAAAAAGAAAAAGAAATAGCATTGAACACTGCCCATCTGATGTATGACCCAAAACGGTCAGGACAGCTTCTGACTCATCTCCAGCTCCTGCAGGCCTCTGCTCCGCTTATCATTGCATGCCCCAAGGAGGAGCAGTCATAGAAAAGAATAAAAAAAAAATCTTTTAGGTTAAGTAAAGTAAATCACCCCAATAGGGAAAAAGACCTCTTGGTTTAGCTTAAATCAGTGTCCTAAGAACAACTGAAATAAGAAGTAAAGAAATGCAGAAATCAGACTCTTGACTTCTCTCTGAACTTTCTTAACTGGCTCATCCCAGCATCTGCCTCCAGAGACCGGATTCTTCTTTATATTGGAGATTCTCGGCCAGGCTACCCAATGTGAGTTTTTTCCCCCTTATTTATAGGTACTTCTCCAGGGTCCTGAATAAGCTGTTTTCAAAACCAATAGAGAAGTAGACTAAATATGCAACCCATTCTTCCTGTAGAATCTAGTATCTTCAGAAGAGCCAGGAGCCCCCTTTAAATATTATGATGGGCCAATTATTCTCCTACAGTCTCCAAATGGGTTATTTCAAGAGAAACTGCCTCTACCTGAAGATGGCAGTCTCTAAACACCAGCAGAGAGATCCAGAAGGAGAGCTCTCAGTTGGAATTGCTTGGCAAGGAAACTTCAAAGTAACGCAGATCAGTGTAGCAGCATAATGGAAAACTGCCTTTGGCCAACACTATTTGCCACTCTCCCCAAGCATCCTGGCAACCAAATTATGGTATCGAAAGTGCCATTTTCTTTGTTTTTTAAGGTTTTATTTATTTATTTTTAGAGAGAGAAGGGAGGAAGAGAGGGAGATAAACATCAATGTGTGAGAGAAATGTCAATTGGTTGCCTCTCCCACCCCCAACGCCCAACGGTGGAGTGGGTGCAGAAGGGGAGAGGGTGGGGCGGGGGCACCGAGCCTGTAACCCAGGCTTGTGCCCTGACAGGGATTTGAATCCTGCAATCAGTTCACAGGCCAGCGCTCAACCTACTGAACCATACCACCCAGGGCAAAAGTGCCATAATTTTTAAAGGGTCAAAATATATGAAAGAATGTCACAAGAGGTGTTCACAAGGGTAAATAATTTAGATTAACTTAGAAATTTTAATCCTTGGACAAGTCTTCTCAAAGCTTAGGAAGTTGCAGACAAAAAATCTAGTTAAGCCCTGCCTGGGTAGGTAGATTAGTTGGTTGTAGCATCATTCCACCCCAAGGTTGCGTATTTATGAAAGCATAATAAGTGGAACAACAAATTGAGTTTCTCCATTACTCCCTTTCTCTAAAATCAATAAATAAAAATTAAAAACAAAAAAATCTAGTTAAATAAGATGCTATAACTTTGACCTAAATATTTACTGGGTCTGCCATATTTTAAGATGCCTAGAAAAACAATACTTTACATTTGTATTGCACTTTACAGTTTATAAAGTGCGACTACACATCTTATTTGATCCTAAAACAGAAACCACCCTGAGAAACAAGCCATTCAAATGTTATTGATACCTCATAGATAACAGAAGAGACTTACATAAAATAAAATCGTCATCTAAGGTCACACAATTAACCAAGAGCATACATTTCAGTAAGGACATCTCCTAGCAAAGCTGGGCTAAGTGGCCCTACTGCACACACAGAATTAGTAGCTGGCTACACAGGGAGCATTCCCTCAGGCTGTACAAGGAAAGGACAGAGAGGGCTCTTGAGATGCATATTCGGTGCAATGTGGTCAGTAAATAAGGAAATAACTGACAATGATTTTCTTTCAGGAAAGACCTTGGGAGATATCCCTGTTTAAAAAAACAAAAACAGTGATTTTTAATTGGTTACTGGAATATGAAGGTATTCATTGTTAATTAAATCAGCAAGCAGTAAAAAAGCTTTTGTTTTTAGAGCCCAGAAGGCTTTGGAGTCTTTTAAATTGACAAATGCTACAAGGGGCAGAATTTTTGAAGTTAAACTTGCAAGTAGTCTGGAGAGACAACTACTGAGAAAAATGCCAACTTAAAGAAACCAAAATACATCTATAGTGTCCCAGTGAATCCAGGAATGGTATAAATCTGGAGCAAGAGTCATGAACTTATAGCTCTTTTTTAAAAATTTACTTTAGGTCTGATGAGTGTGGCTCAGTTGATTGGGCATCTTTGTTACCAGTTCAGTTCCTGTTCGGGGCACATGCCTAGGTTACAAGTTCAGTCCCTGGATGGAGAGGTGCAAAAAAAAATAATAATAAAATAAAATAAAATTGATTTTAGAGAGAGAGGAAGACAGGGAGCGAAGAGGGTAGTTTCTTCTCCATGCCCTCCCGGAGGGTGGGTCCTACAACCTTGGTGTGTCAGGATGATACTCTGTCCAAACTGAGCTAGCTGTCCAGGGCCTCAGAGCTCTTCTAAGAGAAGGGGAGAAAGGACTGTTGCAATCCTCTTCACATACCCTTCACTCCTGAAGTTAGGAGATAGGAAATGGGAAGGAGGGGCAATGCTACTTGAAGGCAGAGGCAGTAAAGTATCAGACACAAGATTAGGCATTTTATTTTGGGTGGTTGTTACTGTGAAAGGGTATGAGAAAAGACCTGGGAAGATAATGTGGACATAGGCCCCTGATCCATCAGATACATGAATTATAAAGGGCCACCCCAGGAATATCCATACTGATTCCTTGCCAGCTACAGACCTCTGAAACCAAACCAGTAGTAGGGCTTTTAGCTAAGCACTAAGGTGACATATTCAGAATGTTAGTCAGGTGAGGCGACTTATCTTTACTAAGAAAAGATTCACAGTAAAGCAGACCTTGAGTAAATAACTTTCACCTATAACAGCATCAGAATCACCTATGGAGTTTAAAAATACAAATGCTAAGATCCAATGAATAAGAAAGTAGAGTGTATTATTTTTAAATTGTTTTCCTTTTTCTTTTAAAAGATTTTATTTATTTATTTATTTTTAGGGAGAGGGGAAGGGAGGGAGAAAGAGACAGAGAGAAACATCAATGTGTGGTTGCCTCTCAAGTGCCCCCCCCCCACCTGACCTGCAACCAAGGCATGTGCCCTGACTGGGAATCGAACCTACGACCCTTTGGTTTACAGGCCCATGCTCAATCCACTGAGCTACAGCAGCCAGGGCTTTAAATTGTTTTTCTAATTATGATATAATACATGTATTCACATTCAATTACAAAAATACTGAATGAAGGAAATCAAAGTTCCCTGGCTCAAAATCTGTCAAAGCTTGTTTTTGTTCTTTTATATATAAACTAACACAGATATACATTTGTGAAAATAGATATTACAGTCCTACAACTTGCCTTTTTATGTAATATACTTTTCCATTGTTCCATAAAAGATATATATTCCTAACACCTGCACAGAAGTCCATACTGTATGGACATGCTATACTCTAACCATTGACCTGGTGATAGAAATTGGGGTTTTTTCCAATTTTTCATTATTGCAAACAATGTTGCTTTGACCATGCCATCTGAATCTTTAAAGTCTCCTTAGGTGGCCTGATGCACATTCTTGGATAAAAGCCACTGCTGTAACAGGACTGGCAGGAACTACCTTCTTCAGGTGAATTTACACAATTATTGCAGATATAAATCAATTCTCATAGTTAGCTAAAAGGCAAGTGAACATTTTACTTTCTCCATAAAATTTAGAATAAGGCTAGAGCAAAAAAAAAAACCAAACAATTGATGTTCTTGAAAACAAAAATCTTCTCCTATCACATTCAACATCATTTAATCTTAGATATTTTCGCATTTACAATGAAACTGAAAGAGTACTGCTTCAAGTATCCTCATAGTTTCTTTTGCCAGAAGAAAGCTAGTATGAGCACCAGAAGCATATCTCTCCCTTCCCTGACTCCTCACAACAACTTTAAGTCAATAGATAATTAAATATATGTACCACATAACTCAGTTTCCTCATCTATAAAATAGGTGTTAACAACCTTCATGGGATTCCTTTGAGATGAGCTTTTATGACCTTCTGGCATTAATTGTCTATTTATACACTTGCACCTGCAGCCTACTTCATTAGATTATTTACTGTTTTAAGCTTAGGGATAGCTCTCTGAAACCCAGTGCATTAGGAGCTCAAAGGGCAGCTTGGGTTAGTTAGAGCGTCATCCTGATACGCCAAGTGTGCAGGTTTGACCCCTGGTCAGGGCACATACAAAAGTCAACCAATGAGTGCATAAATAAATGGAATAAATCGATGTCTCTCTCTCTCTCAAATTAAAAACACACATGCACAAAACTCAGTGAGAAAACACCTTTTCTGTTCTATGTATCTGGCAGAAATTCAGAGCTAGCTTTTTCTAAGAGCAGAGCAGCTCCAGAACAAACTCAAGAAGGACTCAGGTGTGGTTGGTATAAGCCAATAATTACAAAGCAGAGAAACCAAGATATCATTTCTGGAAGACTGAGACAGAAGAGCTGCCAGAAACTAAGAAATCACATTTGATATACCTAAAGGGCAGGATTTTCTTGTGCTCTTCCTTTTATCTGGCCCAGGCAGGAAAATAAAGTAACAAAACTCTTATAGTAAATGGCAAAAGGAATATAGCTTCCTATGAAGACAGATAAGACAAATGAGAAAAATAAATTTTGGATACAATGGAAAATTTCAATAAAATAAATTTGCAAAACGAATTTTAAGATCTCTGAAGACCTCTGTCAAAAGTCAAACAGTTTTGATGATCCATATGGTAAAGAAGCTCTTTAATAAACTTCAGAGGTTAGGACTTCAGGCTCAGATTTTACATATATACTTTTAAAAAAGCTAGTAACAATTAAATGAACAATGGTCTTTTTAAGAGTTCATATAGCTTTACTGAGTTCAAGACAAAATCATGACAATCACCCTTGATTTCTCACCCATCCTTCCATGGATCTAGTCTCTTACTAAATCCTATTGATTTTGTATCTTAAATATCTTTCAGTTCAGACATTTTTCTAGTCCCACTACTATCATCCTGTTCCAAGTTACCATCACCTCTTGCCTGGATGACTCCTAATTCAATTCATTCTCAACACTAGACACTGATTTAAAAATGCAGATCTCACCCTGGCTGGTGTGGCTCAGTGGACTGAGTGCCAGCCTGTGAACCAAAGGGTTGCTGGTTCAATTCCCAGTCAGGGCACATGCCTGGGTTGTGGACCAGGCCCCCAGTGGAGGGTGTGCAAGAGGCAACCACACACTGAAACAAACAAAAAAATTAAAAATGAAAATGCAGATCTCTTACTAATATCTGTGAACATTTGAGCTGAAGACTACTGCACCTAACCTATTAATCACAATCACCTTGCCTTTTGCACCAGTCTTTACTTGACCAATTTTTCCTTAGCTGAAATGCCACTGCCAGAAGCTTCCCTGAAGCCCCAGCCTAGGTTTGGGTTAACTCTTCCTATGAACCTGTTCCTATAGTATTCACTCATTTAACAGTTACCTATCAGGCACCTAGTATGTGACTGGGGCTAAAATATAGGGTGAATATGACAGGCAAAATCCCTGGTCTCTTAGAATTTATATATATATAAAGATTTCATTTATTTAATTTTTAGAGAGGGAAAAGGAGGGAGAAAGGGAGGGAGAGAAACATCAATGTGTGGTTGCCTCTCATGCACCCCCTACTAGGGACCTGGCCTGCAAAGCAGGCTCACGCCCAGACTGGGAATCAAACTGGCGACCCTTTGGTTTGCAGGCTGGTGCTCAATCCACTCAGCCATGCTAGCCAGGCAATAGGTAAAATCTTTTTAAAAAGTGAGTTAAAAAATTCTTAAAAAAAAAAAAACAGCAACAAAAAAACCCCAAATCAAGCTCTGGCGGGGATGGCTCAGTTGGTTGGCGCATCCTCCCATAAACCAAAAATGCTCTCAGGTTCAATTCCTGGTAGGGCATGTGCCCAGGTTGCGGGTTTGGTCCCTGGTCTAGGCGTGAAGGAGGCAACCAGGCAACCGATTGATGTTTCTCTCTCGCATCAATGTTTCTCTTCCTGTCCTTCCTCTCCCTCTAAAATCAATAAGCATGTCCTCGAGTGAGGATTTTAATTAAAAAAAATACATCAAGTCAATAAACATTTACTAAGAACCTGGGTGGAATATAGGGTGACTAAGTACTAGTCACCCTGGCTAGTGCATGCCAAGTCCACAACACAAGGAACCCTCAGACCCAGGCAAACGGAGCTGTCTGGTCAGGCTAGTGGGATATGAGGACACACAGGTACAAACTTTGGAGAATCCCTCAGGGGTAAGTGATAATAACATAACAATAACTATCACTGATTGAATACTTACCACTTAACGCACATAAAGGCACTTAATTCAATCCTTGTAACAACTCCTCTAAGTCCATTTCACAAATATGGAAATGGAGGCTTACTAAAGTAAAGAAAATTTCCCAAAGTCCCCCAACAGTAAGACAGAGCCAGGACTGAAAGGTAACACATAAAAAGGTAAAAAAGTTGAAGTTCCTTTCAGCAGGAGAAAGGACAAGTGTATGTAATAATTAACAAAAGAAGTATCCTCAATAATAAGTAACCACAAAAGCACTACAGGACTTGGAGGAATAAATGGCTAGGGTAATTAGGGAAGGTTTTGAAAGTTGGGACCGCAGCCAAACTCCAAGAGCATTTATTTGAAAAGGTGGACTGGAGGAAGGCAATTTGGCTCAAGGAACTGCTGTGAACAAACGCAATGAGGCTTGTCTGAGGTAGATGGTGTGTGAACGAGTTTGGGCGGGATGAGACTGAATAGGAAGGTGGTAGGTAACTGCTACAAAATTTTCTCCAAGGCCTCTTCCTCCTTAAAGTCCAAAGTCCAAACTCCACAATGTTTGAACACCTAACACCCTTTGGTTCCTACCATTCTATACTCCTACTCCCCTCACAAATCCTACACTGCAGTCAAAACAGAAAGCTATCGCCTGAACGTAGGTTGCACGTTCCTCTGCGATGGCCGTGCTCGTCATTTAGAAGTGTGCTCCTGTCCAAGACTAGCACTCAAAACCCTACCCACCCTTCCAGACCCAGCTGACATGCTACTTCTTCCATAAAGCCCACGCAATCGAGCCAAATATCGTTTCAGTTTTCCTTGCAGTTCGCAAAGCATTCTGTTTCTATTTTCACTCAAAGGTAGGTCTGGCCCTGTGAAAGGTGTTGAACCCTACATGGGCAATAAGGATGAATGCCTCGGACTCGGATCACCAGGGAGTAAAAGTCCAAAGCTGTCAGCTTTTTAGGGAATGAGCAACAAGATAAATCTGACCTACAAACCCTAAATGGAAAACAAGGAAGAAGCACCTTTGCTGAGCACTGGCAACTCCATACCCGTCATCAAAAGGCAGGTGAAGGCACGTGTAGTATATTTTTGTAGTCCTCCTAGTTCATGTTGCTAAATGCTTTCAGTGTGTTAGGTGTGGGTGTTTGTGAGGCAAATGCTTTCCAAATGGAAAACTTTACTGAGCAGAAAGCAAGAACTTGTGCCACATACCCAGTGACCAGGTGTTTCACTTTAAAGGAATCCCTGCCTTCAAATTCCAGGATCTAGGACTAAAGTACTGGTGTGTGAATAAAACTAGAATACTATCTGAGATGTGTCCAAAAACTTTGCCAACCTCGTCCCAGTATGTTGACATGGATGAAACTATAGATTTGGGATGAGAGACCATGGTTATATATGAAGCAAATCTTTTAGTTTAAGGTGAAATAAAAATGACCAGAATTACGACTAAGTTGAGGTTAAAAGCAGAGACCAAAGCATTCACAGATCACACAACAAAACCGGATTACTGACATTAGTCTCTCAAATACCACAGTTCTATCAGGCCTTCAATGTGTTAGCTACTATCAAAGGGAAAGGCACAATTTCACAGACAAATTACGTTACCCCTTCTGGTCAGCAAATCACGAAGACCAAAGGTAGGAAAGATTTAACACAAGTTATTAAATTCAAATACAGAGAGAATCTGAATTTTGTCCATATTTGAAAATCTTCTCTAGGTAACCTTAGAAAAGCTATTCAATTTTCCAATAGACTTTGCTACTGGGAAATACTTATTTAGCTACACAAAGGACACAGAAGATTTTTCAAATACTTTTGAAACAGAAAATATTCAAACTACATACCTTGCTTTTGAAACCTAGAACCTGGGGCTTTTCCTAGTCCTTGCCTAAGGTACTTGAAGTTGTTATCTGCACTATCTGCATACCGCTTCTGCATTTAATGCCAAGGTGTACATGAAAAACCGAGGTTATGACAAGCAACAGTTTTCCTCTGCCATAGGTCGTACATTGAAGGCACGCAAACTGATTACATAATTAATTGCATGCTAATTCATCCTGCTGACTAACACGTGGAATTCTCAGAAAGGATCCCAACACCCTAGCCATTCACTCAACAATTTAAACTGCTTACCATATGCCAGACACTTGGATGAACAAGAGGCATGGCCCCATCGTATGTAAGCCCATAAACTAGCTGTTAGCATTTTATTCCAAAAACTCTTCAGAAAAATAACCTATGAAGTGAAAAATATATCAAGTCTAATGCAAAATCTGTTAAGACCTTCAGAGGGTTAGAAATGGGAAAATCAGAAATGACTGAAGACCCTTAACTGCCCTAAAGTTTTATTAAGGGGCAACTGATCCCAACAAGGCGCCCTGCAATCATACCACTTTCTGTGTACTCGTCTGCAAGCGCCACGAGAGAACACAAGCACTGCTTTCTCAGGTGTATTCATGCATCTTTTCCAAAACCACGGGCCTTTTAGAACTATTTCAAACTGCTGACATGATTCTTAACATAACCGAGGAAGCTATTTACTCTGGGCCAGAGGTTGTAGTGTATTTGGTCTTTTAGTCAACTCCAGTTTAATCGATTTAAACCAACATATATCTGAATATAACACAAATTCGTGAAAAACCTCCATATGAAGTTTTGAAAAAGGAGTAAGTAGTGGTCACTTCGTATTCAAATTTTTCTACCAGAGAAAGGTGGGACAAAAAACTGAAGAGCCCAAGAGGGAAAAGAAAAAATGTCACCATTTAATGAACTTTTTCCTCTTTGTCTCCCAATTTCCCACATTTCTCAAAATCTAACTTAATTCCTTAAATATTAACTCATCTACACATTTCTACAACTTAACAATCCCAGATAAAAATATACGAAACTAACTCTGAATCAAAGCAGGAGCTGAACTTGGACTTTTCAACTTCCTGAAGGAGGCACGGAGTGAAGGGAGTAGCAAACCTGCAAAGGGGAAGAGAGCGTGGACCATCCTTGCTTTACACATTATTTTTGCAGCCTCCCCACTGTTTAAGGACCCTCGGGAATGAAGGGCAGCCAGGTTCCCCCTTTTATCTTCACCTTACACAAAATGTTTAAGGACTCTCGGAACGTCCCGCTCCGTCTACACGAACAGCTCTCTCCTCCTCTAGAGCCAAGCCAGGCAAGTAACTGCTTCTCCTTCTACCCCCTCCGCAATGTATGAAACAGGTCTCCCCCAGAAGCGCACCTTGGGCTGCCCAGCACCCTCTTACTACAACTTACTCGAAGTTACTTCTCCCTAGCCTTGCAAGCAAAATTCCTGAGAGCCCCGACCAGACACCAAATTCTCAGGTTACACGTCTGCACCTCCGTCTCGAAGTTGCGAGCCCTCCCCACCCCTGTCCCGGCACCAAGCCTGCCCAGCCAGTCCCCTGCCCGACCCACAGTCAGGACTTTCCACTCCAGCCCACTCGCGCAGCCGCCCACCCGACGCAAACAGCAGTATCCGAGTCAGCCCCGGCCGCGAATGAGCGCCCCGCCAGGGCTAGGCCCACCCCGAATCGCTACAACGTCCTCCTCTGGATACACCGCCCCGCCCTCTCCATCCTTCTGGCGCGCGGCGGGAAGCGGGGCGCGGGGAGGGCGCGGGACCCGCTCGCAGCCTCCGCGGCGGGCCGGCGGGCGGCCCCCCGCCCGGGCTCCCGCCGCCGCCCGCCCGCCTCCCTCAGAACCCCCTCCCGCCGTTCCCCCGCCTCTGGCAGACTCTTCACCTCAGAGCAGCGCCCGAGAGCAGGAGAGGAATCGGTGCCGCGCTCCAGGCAGGTCGCGTCGGGCGGGCCGGAGGACTGGCGCGCCTAAGAGCAACAGGCCGGCTGCGGCAACCAAGCCCCTCACTGAAGCGGCGTCCCGCAGGCCCCGGCCAACGGCCCTCCCCTCTGCCGAACAAAAGAGCTTCGCACTCTGCGCGGCCCGCCGCCCGCTCTGCGCAGGTGCGACGACCTGTCGCACTGCTTTATGGGACTCGGAGTCCATTAGGGACTACAAGATCCGATGTGCTGCGCGCGTCGGACGCCACGCACTGTTCCAGAGAATTTCATGGAGTTTCAAGTTTTTAAACTGCGAAGTGGTTGGGGAGTGTAGTTTAGAACGTCGTTCCCGAGGAAATTAGAACGTGTGCTTTTACAAGCGAGTCCATTGATGCTTGGTCCTAAAAATCAACTACTTCTGGACAGAAATTCACATTCTTGGCGTTTTTGAATCTTACCAGGTTTCCCACCAGAACTTCACAAAATCTCCAGTATCTCTGAAATCCTTAATTTCTTCTTCCTCAGATCTCTGTCAGGCTCCTACTTCTCAGCGTTTGGATTACTTACCCTTCGCGGCCTTCCCTGACCCCTTAGACTAGGTTAGGTTCCCCTGGCAGGTGTCATCACGGTCTCTTGAACTAACCCTTTTTCATTGGCTGTGCCAATGTATTCCTTTAGTGCAGAATTCCTCCGTTGTCGCCTTGAGCACTCCTCACCCAGTCACCCCAAAGAAACAGAAATAGGCCAAAAACCATGCTTGTGTCAAAGGGTTCAGAATAGCCAAAGTAAAACAAATGAATCACAAGTAGTAATTAGTAAAAACTTACTGTGCCTGCATAAAAAAGACAGTTTGCGAATTGGGAACACACAAGCCAAAATATGGAATGAGATTTAGAGTTATATTATTGTAAAGCATTATATGATGAGAAAACTGGAAAAGTCAGCATTCATTCTGCCTGTCCCTACCAGAACCAATAAGTAGAAACAAGGATGGAATCTTTATGGGAACTTCATTCAGATGCCAGCAATCTGAGAAGGCGGTGGGTTGTGTACCCTAAAAACCATCTTAACATCTCATCTCAAGCCAACCTTTTTATGAGAAGAAAAGGGTAGGTAAGGGGTTTGGGAAAAGGTTAATTGGAGAAGAGTTGCAGTCCTACAGCAATTTTCCTAGTATTTCTTTACCTGCTGATCCACAATTTTGTATCTGAGTCACTGCCCTTCCCTCCCTGGAACACAGTGGCTCAGATACCGTCACCAACCCTTGGAGCACAAAGATCCCATGTGCTGCTCCAAGATCCCTTGGAGACCCCCTGGAGCACAAAGGTTGAATTGCTTGTGGACCCTCCTAGAGTCCCAGAGGTCATACATTCCAGTTCCTGGAACAATAGTTTTACATATGCATAATCACTTAAGCCTATCAACTATAACTAAAGATAAAATCTTTAACTTTTGAATTCCCCTATCAAGTTATTAGTTATAATATTAGAATTTTCTTAAATGATAGGGAATTGGTCAGTGGTTACCTCACATCAACCTTGGGAAAATTAAAGTTTTGCCTAAGATTTCCAGAGGCATAAATAAGAAAGACCCAGATCAAGTTAGTCTTTCAAAATAAGCTAAATTAAGCTTTGCTTGTATTACTAAACTGGTTTTGTCTGCTCAGGGAATTTTTAAGGCTGGTCTCCATTTGCTTTTTATTTTAACAATTTTCCCCTTTAGGTCATTCTCTCAGAAATCTGAGAGTATGACCAACCATTACATAGCAGTATTCTGTTACCACCTTTGGTTTAGTCAGGCCAAGGAACCACACATTTGCAACCTCCATTAGTGAGTCTTCAGGTCAGAGGACCGTGTAGTCACTGTTTTCATCATTTATGTGGTTACTGTTCATTTAATCCAGTTGTCTGATCCTGATGGATACCACTGGCATGTGAGTGGCTGCCAACAGGCATTTAAAAACCGTAAGTGTACCCTGGCTGGGAGCTCAGATGGTTAGAACATCGTCCCAACATGCCAAGGTTGCAGGTTCCATCTCCAGTCAGGACACATACAAGAAGCAATCAATGAAAGCATAAATGGGTGGAGCAATGAATCAATGTCTGTCTGTCTGTCTGTCTCTCAAAAATCAATAAAAATGCCCTGGCCAACATGGCTTAGTTGGTTGGTCATTATCCTGCAAACTGAAGGGCCACAGGTTCAATTCCTGGTCAGGGCACATGCCTGGGTTACAGGTTCGGTCCCTGGTCGGGTGTGTATGAAAGGCAACCAATCGATGTTTCTCTCTCACATTGATGTTTCTCTCCCTCTCTTCTTCCCTTTCCTCTCTCTAAACCCTCTCTCCCTTCCTCTTTCTCAAAGCAATGAAAAAAAATGTCCTTGGTGAGGATAAAAAATAAGTGAAAATGCAATTAATTTTTTAAAAAAATCTATAAAAATTCAAAACCTCAAGTGTATACATGCACTAGAGAGGTTAATATGGCTGTAAGGAGAACTATAGCCA
This sequence comes from Desmodus rotundus, assembly GCF_022682495.2. NCBI lineage: Eukaryota > Metazoa > Chordata > Mammalia > Chiroptera > Phyllostomidae > Desmodus > Desmodus rotundus. The sequence continues at coordinate 9,022 of NW_026527411.1, read as the reverse complement.
AGAACTGAAAGATTCCCCAGAGCAGAAATTCCCAGGAGCCAAGGTTTAACCAGTTAAATAAACAAATGGGTTTCAATTTTTATGCTATTTATACAGACACACATAATGTATGAGCAACCACATATCTCTATGATGACTTAGAACAGGAGGAATGTGAAGATGTTTCATGTCAGGAGATGGTGTTGCAGGTGAGTTTTCACCTAAATTAGGTCTCTATGTGATGTACGTAATAGGCAATTTAATTAAAGGATTTTCTATAGAAACAAAAAAACAAAGGTTACTTCAAGCAAGTTATGAATGTAGTTTCTGAGTCTGAAGAGTGGCCCATTGAGAGATTTCTCCATACCAGGTTCTAAGCGTCTTCAGATGGAGTAGGGCAAGCAGTGGCAATTTGACAGATTTTCCTGGTTTGTAGTTTGCTTGTCTCCAGTGACCTTGCTGAGTGGTCGCATAACAACAAGCACAAAGACTGTTTACCCACGAGCTGTAGTGATTTCTCTGAAGTTTACATCAAGCAGTCCGTCTTCACCGGGCATGGCTTTGGGAAAGGGGCAGATCAGTTTCATAGTGATTCCAAATCAAAAGAGTGGTAGGAAATTGGAAGTGTTAGTTTGGAGAGTTCTATCCAAATACTGGAGGGAATTGGAAGAATTCAGGACACAGTCCAATATCTATCTAGGAAACAAAACCTCGAAGATACTTAACAGATCTAGAATTTGATATCCACAAAGGTGTATTACTGAAATATAATTATTCTCTTCATAATCATCCTTATTTCTATCAAAGATGACCATGTTAAGACTAATTTGAGGGATATCAGAAGAATGGCGGCATGAGGGGTCCCCCTGGTCCTCTCCTTGAAGTTGCAACATGTTGAACAGCTGTAATTCAATAAAGGGTTCCCTGTTTGGCTCATGGACACAGCTACGAGATCCATGCATCAAACATCTCAAGCATTACTCACAGTAGCCAAGACATAGAAACACCCGAAGTGTCCTTCCACAGATGACCGGATAAAGATGGGGTGTACTCGTATATATAAACTCCCTTCCGTATCCTCCTTTTCCCTGTCCTAGTCACTTTTCAACCAGTGTACTGCAAGAGTGTTTAACACATGCAATACCTGACTGTTTAGTCAGGGGCACGTCTCTGTTCCCTTAGATTGTCAAATAAAAAAATGACAACAACCAACACATCAATAGCTGTCCGGTGTGAATGCCCTGTTTGGGACCATAAATATACCCGTATAGGTCATATAATAGAGTTGCATTTTATTGGCCATTTTGCATAATAAGTTTATGTCTGTTTGGTTAATTCTTGGTACCAAAAACCTTTTTTATTTTATTTAATTTTTATTTTTTTAAATTGTTGTTCAATTACAGTTGTCCCCATTTTCCCCCAATTACTCTCACCTGCCCTACTCACCCCTCGAGAAATCTTTATATACAAAGTATAAGCACCTGATTTTTAAAAAAGTCACTTTGGAGTAAAAAAGGGTAGGTAATTACTACTACTATTTTTTTTGTAAATCAATCAAAATTATACTTATTTTTGTCAGACCAGCAAAAATACATTTTTTGTTGTGCTGCAGAATTTTATGTTTTATTTATTCTTATTTTTAATTTTTTTAGAGATAGGGAAAGGGAGGAAGAGAAATATCTATATGAGAAACATCAGTTGGTTGCCCCATCTGGGGTCTGAACCCGCAACCGAGGCATGTGCTCTGACCACAAATCCAAGAGGCGACCTTTTACTTCGTGGGATGACGTCCAACTAACTGAGCCATGCTGGGTGGGGCATAATTTTAGCAATTAGTTTAGTGTGCCACTAGATGCAAAAGGTTGAAAATTGCTGCCCTATCCAATCAGGAACTAAACAGAACTACCAGAAGATGACTTTTTTTTCCCTCTCATTCTGCATATTCAAATATCCTGCTAATTGGAGGGAAGGAGAAAGGCAGCTAGTCTACAGGGGTCATTGTACCCCAGAATGCAGAAGTCTGCATTTCCATAACAGTTTTACTGAGCCCTGTGTAGGGCTCTGAAAAATGACCACATGAGAAACCCAGCTCAGCAATATCATAACAGTGTAACCTGCATTGGGGTTCTTGGGCTCCCCAAGGTAGAAATGGAGAGGAAACCCAAGATATTTCCAGACAGATTGTATTAAGCTTATGTCCCAGCACAAGGGAGGCAGAGCAGAGGAAAGGTCCCCTGAACTGGCTCCAAAGCTGGCTCTGTTTGGATGCTTTTATAAGCTGGGGACAAAGCAGGGGGAAGCAAGGGTGCTTGCTCCAAAAGGCAGGTTTTTTGAAAAGGTGGGCTTATGAAGGTCAGGGGGTGGCATTTCTCATGTCAGGGTGGGGTGACTTTGTCCTGTGGGTTGCTTGGCGGCTATCTACTGCCTGTGCTGTGGGGACACGATGGTGATATTGCTTATTACTGCCGCCCTCCACTGCACATGCAGAAAGGTGGTTTCAACATCTTCCGGCCACCTGGTCTTAACTTGGCTTCCTGGACACTTGGTATTTTTCTGTCCCGGGCTGAAGTCCCTATACTGTCTGAGGAGTTTTGCTAAAAGAGCTGCTAGAGCACAGAGAAGAGGGCAATTCTTCCTGAGACATTTGGGCTGGGTGTCCATGAAGAGTCAAAAATTTGCTACTCACCCCCCTGTGAAATGTCCTATTTTGTTTTTAATAACTTTAGTTATAAGAAAATTTATTGTAATAGTATTAGCTAATATTATTGAGTGCTTACCCCAGTGTTAGGACTTTTAAGACTTTGATGAATGTGTTTTAATCCTCACAGCACACCTGGGAGGTTGGGATTATGATTTCCATTTTGCACCCAGCAAGAAAGTGGTGGAATCAAGACTTGATGTTATTTCTGTCTCACTCCCAAACCATATTTCTGCCTGCATAAAATGCTGCCACCCCGATTCCTCATATTGTAGCTGAATTCTGCTTGCCCATGTTAATGGCATCTATTTCTGATGGGAGAACCCAAAAGTTAAAAATTTTTTAGCTTTAGTTATAGTTAATAACTATAGTTTAGTGATTAAGGCAAGTACAAAGCTATTGTTCCAGGAAAGGGAATACATGACAGGACCTACCCTCTTCCAGGAGGCTTGCAAATGATTCAAGCTTTGTGCACTAGGAGGGCTGCAAGCCACCAATATAGTATCTGAGCTATTGTGCTCCAGAGAACCGCCCACTGACCAGGACGCAGCTAAAGAATCACCGGTCAGCAGATGGGGAAATGCTAGGAGAATCTCCCCAGACTGCAGTTTTTATATGATTAACCTTATCCCCTGAATTCCAAACCCTTTTCTTCTCTTCATAAAAAAGGTTGGCTTGAGATGAGATGTTAAGATGTATTTTAGGGTACATAACCCACTGGTCTTCAATCACCAGCATCTGAATAAAGCGCCCATAAAGATGCAATCCTTGTCTCTACTTATTTGTTGTGGTAGGGACAGGCAGTAACAAACGCTGACTTTTCTGGTTTCATTTCCTCTACTTGTGGCTTCTTTAGCTGCATACAATTCTATTCTGTAAACCTAATTCCTCTTTCCTATTGTCCTTCTAGTATTCAAATTCAGCCTTTATGTTCACTAAGGGCTCACATTTCTAGGCTCAATGTGACATTTTCTTGAACTGTACATCACAGGACAACAGTCGCAGATCTAGTGCATCTACTTTGTTAGTAACTTCGGCTCATATGTGCTTATTCACATTAGAGGAAGCACACTGTCCTGGTACTCTACACTACTCTTGAATTAAGGGAGTCAAAGGTCACCTTCTTTTTTTAGGTAGCAGAGCACCACTGGTTTATGCTAATCTGCAATTAATTTAGAGCTCTCTTATTAATGATCTAAAATTCTGCCAGGGAAGGATGTCAAACTCTCAAGTCTAGAATCTCTGCATTAACAAGATTTCCTTTCTTTTCTGTTCTTTTTAAGTCTCTTGGGATTAAATGGGTTTAGTTCTTTTCTCTCCCCAGGAGAATGGCGGCATTTTAAGTTATTCAGACCCTCAGCGTTTCTTTTCTTCCTAAGGGTAATGGCAACTCGGTCATAATAACCTTGCTCAAGACACGTGAAGTGACATTGTTCATGCCCACAGGAAATGTGTCTGTCACGTGAAGTTTCTAAATTCACAAGAAGTGCGATGTTGCAAAAAAGAACAAGGACTTGGAATCAGGCTGGACTGGATTCAATGCTGTCTATTAATTTGCCTGCTGTGTAACTTTGGACAAGCTGCTTAACTTCTCTAAGCCTCGGCCTCAGTGAAAGTCTAAAGCATGAAAATATTATTTAAGGTCTATGCTGCAGCATTTCTGTAGGGTTAACAGTTCCATGCAAAGGAATGGCATATGAACGCTAGCTATTTCAGGTATAGTACATAGCTGCTTCTGAGGTGTGACCTAAAAAGTGGAGGAATTACAAAACTTTTAAAATATTTTCCTCTGCATTATCTGAAATTCTTTGTTGCATTTTCTTCCCCAGTTTTAAGTATTGTGGTAAACATACATCTGTAAATATAATTTACCAGCTTAGCCATATTCATGTGTACTGTTCAGTGGTATCAAACACATTCATAATGCTGCGCACCATCACCACCACTCAGCTCTGTAACGCTTTTCATTTTGTAGAACTGAAACTCTATACCCATTCACCACTAACTCCCCACTCTACCTTTCCCCCAGTTCCTTGTAACCAGCACCCTAATTTCTGTTTCTGTGATTTTGACCACTCTAAGTATGACACAGAAGTGGAATTATATAGTATTTGTCTTTTTATGACTTGCTTATTTCACTTAGTACAACGTTCTTGAGGTTCATACGGACATATGTTGCAGTTTATGTCAAAACTTCTCCCTTTTTAAGGCGGAAGAACATCTCATTGTATGTATATATCACATTTGCTTATCCATTCATCCATCGTTATACACTTCAGTTGCTTCCACATTTTAGCTATTTGAGTAATGCTGCTATGAATGTAGGTATACAAATCTCTCTTCCAGAGACTCTCTTTTCAATTCTTTTGGTTATATACCCAGAAGTGGAATTGCTGGATCATATGGTAGTTTTATTTATCATTTTTTTGAGAAACTGCCATACTCTTTTTCTATTACTGGACAGGGACTGGCCTGGAGCGGGGCTGCCTCAGGCCGGCCTGTAGTGTTTGGGTTCTCGACTTCATGTAAGAGAGATTTCACAACACGAGTCCAGGTGATTTTGACAGTACGTTTATTAAAACTGGGGACAGGGAGACAAAGGAGGGACTTAGGGTAGAAGAAGTAACAGGAGAATAACAGGGGAGAGTCTAGGCAGGATCATGAGGTTACCCGAGTCACCACTGTCCACTGGTCCCCTGGCTGCAAATCTCATGAGGACCCTGAGTTCAGGGGAAGTAAAACGTCCATGCCCTGCAAGGGGCCTGGGGGAGCTCTAGAGTGAGCCCTTCCTGAGTCTTCGTCCTGAGGGCTTTTTATCTTTTTTCTGCAGGTGAGTCTTAGGGGAGGGTTTCAGTAGAATATTCATCAGCTTTTCGGGTGCATTTTTAATATGTTGATGAGTCAAAAATGAAGTATGGGGGGTGGGGTTGGGAATATTCTTTGGTCTGCTCTACTGTTTTACTTTTATCTTGGGTTTGTTTAGTTCTTAATGGGATTTTTGTTACTTGTTCCCGTGACTTTATCTGTCCTTGGGTTTAGCTGGCACAAATGGCATTAATTGGGACTCTGTTCTCCATTTTCCCAGACCAGAGAGATTTAAGCTATGTATTCTTTGGTTAGAGAGGACAGGTATAAAGTATTTGCTCTCCAATGTCCTTGGTTAGGGGAGATAAGGTCTTAGAACTCACCAGCTGGCTGTAAGTTGCTCAAGCTGTTTGGACTTACTTAGTTTTCTTGTCCCAGTTTCCCCATTGCTCTTGCCCAGGAATTCTCCTAGCTTCTTACCGTCCTGTCTCATTTTTCACAGTGGCTGCATCATGGTGTTACACTTCCACCAATGTGCACAAGGACTTCAGTTTCTCCCGGAGAGGGGCTTTCGGCCTTTTTCTTCTTTTTAATAGCAACCATCCTACTGTGTGTGAGAGTCTTTGTTTCACTGATTACTACTTGAAATTCTATTGTCAAAGATTTATTCACTTGGGGTTAACAAGCGCCCTTTTAAGAGGCAAATATACTTAAGAGCTCTCTGCTTCTCTTACTTCCCCTTGTCAAACTGATTCTCCTGTGACTTCCAGGAAGTAATAGATGATAATTAAAACCTCCACTTCTGCCCGGGTGGGGTGGCTCAGTTGGTTGGAGCCTTGTCCTGTGCACCAAACAGGTGCAGGTTTGGTCCTCAGTCAGAGTATACACACCTGGGTTGCACGTTCGGTCCCCAGTGGGGTGGGGTCCGTACAGGAGGAAAAGCAATAAACATACCCTCAGGCGAGGATTACAACAAAACAAAACAAAAAACCCTGCCCTTCTCAAATCATGCACCCTTAGCCCTGACATTGATTAGTTTTTTTCAAGTGAAGGGATTACTGCTTGGAGAAGTATTTATAGCATTTGCTAGCATTTCTGGTATAAGGATTGGCCCCATTATCAAGTGTTGGAAATTGTTCTTAAAAAACAAGCTCCAGATAGGGCTCCACTTGTTTGTAAAACTTATATTACATTCAAATTATTTAATAAATTTATTTTTAAACATTGATTAATATTCTGGGTGGATGATACTAAGCTAAGCCATTATACTCTTTAAAATATAAACTCCAGGAAGTCAGGATATTTTTCTGTTTGGCTCACTGCTTTCTTGTTAATGTCTAAAACAGTGCTGGGCTCATAGAAAGGGCTCATTAAATATTTGTTGAATGAATGGATACGTTCTGCAGATATAATCTGTGGTTTCCAAGTGTAGTCCATAGTCTGGGGTGCCTGAGAAGGTTTCCCGCAAGTCTGCACGGTCAAAACTATTTTCCTAGTAAAATTAAGACGTTACTTGATCTTTTCCAGGGTTGACATTTTCACTGAAGGTACAAAGGTAACAGTGGGTGAATCGGCTGGCATCTTAGCGCGAATCAAGTCAGCATGGCATCAACTTATAGTAGTGTCATTATATTCTTCACTGCCACCCCTATGCAAAAAATTAACAGGTGCCACTTTCACTTAAGACTAACCTTGATGGCACAAATTATGAGCTTTATGAAATCTCTTTCCTGGAGTATATGTCTTTTCAACGTTCTCTGTGATGAAGTGGAAGGTGTACATAAAGCACTTCTGTTTCCTGAAGTATATGGCTGTGCAATTGTTTGAGATGTGTGAGCTGAACTAGTTGCTCTTTCTCACAGAACACCATTTTTATTTGAAACAATGACTGACAGAAAAGCGGTGGTTATTCAGAGTAGGATATTTGAATGCAATGAGCCTGCCACTCTCAGGAAAATGACAGAAAGTATTCTATTTCGATATTTGAGATTTTAATCCAAAATAGTAACTTTGGAAAATATGGTATTCACCAAAGTGAGATGAACACCTTCACTGGACGTCAGTGAAGATTTTAATAAATGTGATTTTTAAAAAATATTGAACAATGAAATGCACCAATATTTGGAAGATCTGCATTACTTCGTATACCAGTATTTTCCAAATGTTTTCAGAGACCCCATTGTAATTAACCTGAAAGAACTACTGTTTGTTGAATTTTGCTAGTATCAAAGGGTATCCACAATAATTGAAGGCGGCTAAAAAAATCTGTGTGAGATAGGATTTCTTCATTTCCTAGACCCAAATAACATAGTACAATAGAGAATGGGGAAGCAAATATGATAATTCAGCTTTTTTCTATTAAGCCAGACATTAAAGGAATTTGCAAAATTATAATACAATGCCACTCAACTCAATAATTTGTTTCTAAAAGTGTAGCTCTAGTTCATAAAATATACTATCTTAACATGGAATGGTTTATTATTGTTTTGGGTGAATTAATAAATATTTCTTAAAAATTTAATTGAACTTATCAGGGTGACATCGACTAATAAAATTACATACGTTTCAGGTATATAATTCTATAATTCATCCCCTGCATATTGTCTTGTGTATTTCACTACCCTAAATAAATGTTTTTAATTTCTCAATTTTAATTTCTAATTTGGTGAATATCCCACATAAAAAGAAAGTTCCCTGGGGTTCTTAATCATTTTTAAGAATATAAGTGAGCCCTGGCAGGGTAGCTCAGCTGGTTAGAGCGACCTCAGACGCCAAGGTTGAGAGGGTCCATCTCCCGTCAGGACACGCACAGGAAACAGCAAATGACCGCACAAGTAAGTGGAACGCATGGGTGTTTCTGTGTCTCTCTCTCTAAAAATCAATTAAAAAAAAAAAAAAGACTGTAAGGGGATCCTGAGGTCAACAAAATTGAAGAAAAGCTGCTTTGAAGTATGTGCAATAATAATCTCCACTTTACAGATGAGGAAACTAAGACTTGGAAAGATTTAGGACCAGTTTAAGGCCACAGGGTCAGTGTAGTGCTGGGTGTAGTAGTTGTTAGCTCCAGAGCTTGTATTTGCGACCCTAACTTTTTCCTTGATATTATCTTTTCTAACATTATCTATAAACTGGTAGTTAAAAGACATTTCAACAACATAAAAAAGTCTTCGTCATATTCAACAGAACTAAGCTGCACCATCCTTCTTTGGGGTCCTACCTATCGGCGGGTGAAACGTGTCGCTGAACAATCTCAGTCCCGGTTTTCGCTCTGACAATCTGGGGTTTTACGAACCTGAGTCGGAGTCTTCTAACTCCGCTAGGGAACTGCAACCACCCTGGTTGAATTGGGGACTCTCTGGAATTTGCGAAACTCCAAGAACCGGGGCGTTTTCTTCAACGACCCTCCCACAGTCAAGACCGTGCCTCGCGGGACCAAAAGCCTGAAGACCACCTCCCCTCAGCCCCTCCGCTCCTCCGCTCCAGGGACCCTCTTTCAGACCGCTGATTGGCTGGCCTGACAACGCTGGGCGGGACGCTGCC